>NC_083590.1:21354609-21584609 GCF_027579695.1 Neoarius graeffei | reverse complement strand
GTGTCAGCCCTGTGATGACCTGGCGACTTGTCCAGGGTGTACCCCGCCTTTCGCCCGTAGTCAGCTGGGATAGGCTCCAGCTTGCCTGCGACCCTGTAGAACAGGATAAAGCGGCTACAGATAATGAGATTATATTTGTATTTATTAAAGATCGACAAGGTGTACATTTAATCCATTTATAGTTACATTCAATAATTTTTTGAAATGTTGAAAAGTCGGGGCCTGTTATCACGTTATATCAGCTTTAAATCATTCCGTCACACCCCCCCCCCCCCCCCCCCCCCCGCAGTCTAACAAACGCAGCTCGTCATGGAACCAAGTTGTTATATAAATTTTTATTTCTGGCTTACAGAGCTCTAAAGACTCCTATTAACAATGATGCGCTTTAAAACCACACACGTTATTTCATTATTATTATTATTATTATTAATAAACTTTGATTATGTAGCACGTCCACCACAAAAGTCACCGTGAAAGTTGTTGCTGGTTACTTTCTCCTGAAGCATCAAGTGTAAAAAAAAAAAAAAAAAACCTTTTCAACCGAAAAAAGTTTTCCTGCATCTTGTACTTCCCAAGAAAGCCGAGGCTTTATGATTCATCCAAAGAAGCTTAACTCACTACGAAAACTATAATTTTTCATTATTTACATACAAGACTGTAGTTTCCTTTTCTTAAACCACATCGTAATCCAGATCTCTGAGTGCAAAGGAGAGAAAAATGCAACCGAAGCAGTTCTTGTTGTGGTTTTAAAAGCATGGCTTCCAGTGAGACTTTTCTTTGCATCTCTTTGTGCATTGTGTCGTCGTAACAGAGGAGGAAACTGTGTACTTTTGTCGCCATAACTCTGTAATTATCAGGTTAAATGTGCCATATCCTGGAATCTTTTTCTGGCTTTCGTAAGAATCAACTCCATCAGCATTTGAAGTGGAGCATGTTTATAGAAGCACCTTTTTTTTTTCTTTCTAAAAACACATTTGGGGATGGATCGAGAGCTTCATTAGCACCTTAAAGCCCTGAAAGTCTGCCCTGTTTATCATCACGCATGACATGCCGAGATTAGATGCCAGGTCTGGATCGACTCAGTGAGCAGCTCGTGGGAGAGTTTGGGGATTTCTGAGGGTCATGTTGTGGGCAAAATGAGGTCAGGACACCGTTTTACGCCGTTACACATCCTGTCCATGCTCTGAATATTATTCATACGGCAACATTATACAGGAAGGTCAGGGATCATCAATTACTACAGTCTAAATGAATGCTATTGGTCTGCTTCTGTCACTGGAATGTATAATTCTGCTTTAACCCTTCCATGCATCATGTCCACACTTATGAGTAGTCAATTTAAAGTGCATATCACGGGTAAATTCAGGAGCAAGATCAGTGTAATTCTCCTATTTTATATTAAACTTTGGTCAAATATTTGTCACATTTTGTGCAATTTTTTTTACCTTGCGCAATACCAGAAAAATTCGGTTGAAATCAAGCCATTTGAGGCGAATTGGTCCACCTCTGAAAAAACTCTGCATTTGGATTTCCCGGCAAACACTGATTTTCGTGACGTCGCGTGCGGGACGCCTCCCTCTGAATCCTACGTCAGCGCTGGTTTGTTTATGAGAAAACGACCTGGCGGTTTTCTGCACATTTCTTCAATGTTATCGCGTAATTATTAAAATGGTTAACAGATGTATCGTAGGAGGGTGTAGCAACACCAATCTTGATGGGATTAGTACTCATCGTTTTCCAAAAGAGCGGACAATGAGAGAGAAATGGGAGCGCTTGGTCTACACAGGCTGTGCACTGAAACCATGCAAAGCTCGCGCAGCCTGCTGGCGCTTATGCAGGTGACGTCACGATTCTGGCTCCAGACTCCCTTGGGATTTTTCCAGACACATTTTATTTTATTTTATTTTATTTTATTTTATTTTTTTCTGCTGTAGACAGACGGTCTTGTGCAAAATTACCCTTCTGGATGAGTGTGTAAAGGGATATACTTTCATAAAAAAAAAAAAAAATTGGTCCAGAATATGCACTTTAAGGCTTATTTTATTTTATTTTTTTTAACGTTTTTGGAAAATATCAGTCTCTTGAGAGCATTACTGTGAATTAACAAACTTCTGGAGCTCTCAAGACTATTTGTCATTGTCAATCTTTATTAACTTTGTAAATTAAAATAAATAAATAAACTTTGCATGCAAGTAAGTAAGTTTTAAAAATCATTTTTAAGATTCCACAGGTAACCTTGAACTTAAATAAAAAAAAAAAAAAAAAAATATATATATATATATATATATATATATATATATATATATATATATATATAAATAAATTTATTTTTTAATATAAATATGTATAAACTTCCTTGCATAATGAAACAGTCCTATCTTGGACATTTTTAGAAGTGATTTTTTTTTTTAACATTTTGCTTTGTTGCATATTTTAAGATCTGAATGCTAAAAATTTTGGACACTGGAAGATTTTTTTTTTAATTACGTCAGGCATACTGTTTCATCCTTTTTTTTTTTCTTAAATCATGGGCAATCCGTTTACATTTTAATAAAAGAATCATTCGTATAGCATGCATTTTTAAGTCTAAAAAAGAGAAAATGTGAAAATTTATAAAAGATATGCATATGAATAATACATGAAAGGTTTAATAGAAGTTTCTTTTTAATAATTACAAGTTAATATGATGTGTATTGCACAATCGGTTGTCTAACAGTGTGAATAACAGTATTTAGTACAAATACGCAGGTGATTTATAGAAAATCGTGCGCTGATTGGTTGAGAGATTCGGACTATATTTATCGATAATCTCCTCGAGTGACTCGGCAAAATGGTGGCCAATTCATTACACTCTGTCACCATAAATGAGGAAGAATTACAAATGATGGAAAAAAATGTTCCTAAAAGCACTAAAAATGCTATGAAGTTTGGTCTAACACTATTCAAAGATGATGTGGAATTGTGATTTATTTTATTGATTTCAAAACAAAGTATTTTAAGTGACACAGGTCTGCACCACGCCTTCATTTGCATGAAGCTTTAAGTTTTTATTTTTTTAAATACAGTTCATCATCACACAAAATCATCATCACCTGTGTATTTATGCTAAAACAATTATCCGCCTCAGGCTCTATGAATATCAATGAATAATAACCTCCACTTCATCTCAATTATTATTCACCAATATATATATTTTGAGTCTGGTTCCTCTCGAGGTTTCTTCCTCATGTCGTCTGAGGGAGTTTTTCCTTGCCACCGTCGCCACGGGTTTGCTCATTGGGGATAGATTAGGGATAAAATTAGCTCATGTTTTAAGTCGTTCAAATTCTGTAAAGCTGCTTTGCGACAATGTTTATTGTTAAAAGCGCTATAGAAATAAACTTGACAATATTCACCACACCTTCAGTGAGTAACTGTTTATTATTCTATCCACATTCACTGGATATGAGCAATCGTGTGCTCTGATTGGCTACTCTACTACTAGGATATCAGCTCAGATACCATGAGTAGAGAGAAACAAAATGGCGGAGTGTGTTGCTGAACCAACTGAGGACGAAATAAAAACTCAAAACCCCAAAAATACAAAAAAGCAACAAAATATGGAATGAAAATATTTGATGGTAAGAACATATTTTTCCCTATTATTATTATTATTATTATTATTATTATTATTATCGCATTTTCACAAATTGCTCCTGTCATTTCGTCAGTTTGTTTTTACATTCTAAGCGGAAATTTTGTTGGACGTTTTGTATGAAAGTTTTTATTTATTGAATCTGCAAAAAATAAAAATGCTCAGTTTCTCAAAATCCAGTGAATGTGGATAGAATAAAACAGTTATTCTACTCAATCTCGTTGTGCACAGCTTATAGCCAACTTGGTGCTACGCGCTTCATCAACTATCAGCTCATGTACGACTCGATTTCATGGAATAACTTAAATATCTCTACAGACTTGTATAATTACATAATATACTTTTTAAACTTGCTGATTGTTCATTCTATACGTATGACTGATGCAGATTATTAATTATGATAAGACAACAGCAACTAATTTTGGAAATTTTCTCTCATCCAGAATAGATTGGAAACAAAACAAAAAAAAATCAAGTTCATATTAAATGCCATATTTCAGAAAAATTTGACCTGTCCTTTAGTTTAAAATTGCAAAACTCCATGTAATCTGTTGTCCTGGACCATTTTTGACAGCAGTTTATATTCAGGGGAAAACAGATCTACAATTTATAAAATGGAATAATAGTACTGTATTTTCCTGAAGTGTGAAGTTAAAAGGGATTATAATGTTCTCTATCGTGATGCACCAAGTATCGGTATTGGGGCCGATCTTGATTGATCCAAAACTGAATGACTGTGTTTTATGTTGTTAATAAATATTCTAATAACTGATGTGGAACTTACAGTGGACATAGAACACGACTTACAGCTTATCTAAAGCTGCTGTTTTGCATAACTTGGCAACAAAATACGCAAAGAGTCGATTGAATTACTGTGTGAATGTCAACACGGGATCAGTATCAGTTTGTATGGGATGTTTCTTTGCATCTTGATCATGGTATTCTTGCGGAAATGTTATTTGAGGCATCCCGAGAATGTTACATACATGCATGCGCAATAAAAATATGTTTACAGTGCATTTCTAAGTTGTACATTAATAGCTTAGATAGCTAGAACTTTTGCTTATTGAAAGCTGTGAATTGATTAGCATCTTTATCCACATTTAGCCTCGATATTTAGCTTTATGCACCCCCCCCCAAAAAAAAAAGCTGTATTCATGGAATGTTGGAAAGAAATTACTATATACTTGATCAGCCTTTCAGCTTAAACTACAAACCATGTTTTTTTTTTTTTTTTTTCCGTCATTAGCTTAATTATACTATGACCATGTTTTTACGTTAGGTAGGTGTGCCACGCCAGTAATGATTGTAGTATTTATTTGTAGCAAGTGTGCAACTGTGGCTGTTCCAGGAAGGTACATACTGTACACTACTGTTCCCGCTTCGGTAATTGAATGTACTATAAATATAGTAGGGTGTTTTTGTTTTTGTCTTGGTTGATGGAGGTCTTTTAAGACCTTCCTCCACTGCTCCTGTCTGTTTGGAGGAATGTTCAAAGCAGTGCCTCCACCACACACGTGTGTGCGCACACACACTGCCATGACCTGTGGAGAAAACGTTCTGTGTAGAGAAGAAAGGAGATGGAAAGCGAGGCTAATCTACCAGCACATTCTCCACCTCCTCCGTACGTAGGCCTTTAATTTTTCCCAGATGTGAGACCGGGTAAGACTGGTAATACAGGTTAAGGAGGGAAAAGCATGTGTGTGTGTGTGTGTGTGTGTTGGGGAGCTGTATGCTGACTGTGCACTAACTTTATTAGTCAAGGAGGGGCTCTGTGTTCTCGCTGAACTTCAGGAAACCAAGAGTACACCTTCAGAGCGGTTAGTTTTCGATGGACATGCTTCAGTTCAGGCTCTCTTCATTCGACTGATTTCTCTGCTTATTAGTAACAGGATGAAGGAGATATTCAGGGGTCAGTCAGCAACATGTCTTTCGTTCTCAGTTTCCCTTGGACCCCATAATGAGTTGGAAAATCTTACTCCACGAATAACTACTTTAATTTCATCAAGTCAGGTCTCCGGTGGTCCATAAATCATCGGCATGTTGGTTCTGCTTATTTTATTTTGTTACAGTGATGAAAATCACAACCTAGCATTAAAGTAGCTGGTCATTTTACTGGTCGTGTGAGTTTAATGAATTTAATTTACACCTCAGCAACCAAAAAACAAGTAGGGCTATAAATAATGTCAATTTAATGAAAGCGAAATAAATTTAATGACCCATCTAATGGTGATTTTTAATAAAATAAAGGGGTTCTGTTGAGTTCAGGAGTTAAATACGCTCAACAAATCAGCAAAATATTTAAGTTATTCCGTGAAATCGAGTCGTACATGAGCTGATAGCTGATGAGGCACGTAGCACCGAGTCGGCTATAAATGGTGTACAATGAGATTTGAGTGGAATAACTGTTATTCTATCCATATTCACTGGATTTTGAGAAACAGAACATTATTTTCTGCAAATTTGAGAAATAAAAACTTTATACTAAACGTCCGACAAAATCATTTCCGCTTATAATGTAAATAAACCAGCAAAATGACAGGAGCAATTTGTGAAAAATACTATAATAATAATTCTTGAAAACTATAAAGTTTTTACCATCAAATACTTTTATTCCATATTTTGTTGCTTTGTATTTTTGGGGGTTTTGTTTTCGAGTAAAGTTTTTATTTCATCCTCTCTTGGTTCAGCAACACGTTCTGCCATTATTTTCTTCCTCTTTTGGGTTTTTTTGGCGGTTGGCAAACCAACTTAAAGGTGCCTTACTGCCACCGACTGGGCTGGAGTGTGGAACAGGAGATGGGGGGGACTATATTCTTTTAGACCCCGTCCACACGTAGCCGGGTATCTGCTAAATCGAAGATATTTTTCTACGTTTTGGCCTGTCATCCACATGAAAACACATCAAAAACGAATATTTAAAAAAACTCCGGGCAAAGTGAAGATTTTTGAAAACTCCGTGTATGCCTTTTCGTGTAGACAGAGATAACCGGAGGTTTGCGTTTTAGAACGTTACAATCTGCGCCAAAAAAAAAGACAAGAAATCTGCCCTGACGTCAAACGTGCGACCTTTGTTTACTGCAGAAGCCAGATTAAGCATGGACAAAGAGTAATGGATCGGAGTAGTGCCTTGAAAGCGTTAATTATTGTGCAGGTGCTATTTAAATGTTTAATTTTAGAAGCCCAACTACTGATCCAAAAACGGGGTCAATATGTCCACATATTTGCTTTGACAAGAATCCCAATCAACGTTTTCTTGCGTCTTTTGAAGTTTATACTCCAAAATTGTGTTTAGAAGCAATTCTGTCTCCGAGTCTGTCCAGATGAACGAGCTTGGCGCCATGTTTTATGTTTAGGCGGAAGTGACGCCAACAGAGGGCTATTCTGATGTGATTAGGGGGTAGGATTTGGGGAAATAATGCCATCTACAGGTTTGGAATGCTTATGAATGTGATTGAAAACGCAGATGTTCGGTTATGTGTGGAAGGGATTTTTTTCGAAGACGAGGTGGTGTGGATAAAACATTTTTATAAACGGAGGGGGGGGAAATGTTCGGTTTTAAAAATACCCGGCTACGTGTGTACATGGCCTTAGCCATTTGTTTCTTTTAAATGCTTGATAAAGTGATAGGTCTGACTTGATGTGCGCCGCCATTTTGTTTTTCTCTACTCATGGTATATGAGCTGATATCCTAGTAGCAGAGTAGCCAATCAGAGCGCACGATTGCTCATATCCAGTGAATGTGGATAGAATAATAGACATTATATTTGAATGTTTCTTTTAACAAATATAAAAGGGTCTCTGTCTACACAAAGCTTATGTAAGTAATATATTCTTGATGAATATACTTGACAAAGCATTAATGGAATACCATTTTGTAATTGTTAAATAATAAAATATAAATAATTCATAAATAAAATAAAAACAGTACTTGGCCGTGCTCTCAGAACCATGGAAACTTTCAGAGTCGGCCCGTTTCCTCTGTTCACTTATTAGACCCAGCTGGTGTTTTGCCCATATCTTGGAGATCTTCAGTCTGGAGGAAGTAACGAATCCTGAAGTTGCACTCCAGCAGCGCTTGCTCATCTCGCTTACGAATTTGAAAAGAGTTTCGGATTAGATTTGGCTGATTTAAGCTGAGATGGTGCTTCCAGCTAAGCTATAATGCTTAGCAAACATTTCTGAGCAGTGAAGACAAAAATGGCATGGCCATGATCATGGTAATATGGATATGTAGTGGAGTTTTTTAAATTTGTATCCTTTGTGTCGTAGTTTAGTACAGTATCAGTCAAAAGTTTGGACACACATTTGAATTCGATGTTTTTTCTTTATTTTTATTAATTAAAAGACGCTTCATGTCTTAAAGTAATGATGTATGTCGTTTCTCTTTACTTAGTTAAGCACGTCTTGACATAATATGGATTACTACAGTTGTGGAATAGGGCCATGTATTCTTTAGTATTTATATTATTTACTGTTTGATGATTTCAAACAGATTAAGAAGGAAGAAACTCGTCCACTAATTACCTTTTCATGAGACAAACCTGTTAATTGAAAAGCGTTCCAGGTGACGACCTCATGAAGCTGGTTAAGATAATGCCAGTAGTGTGTAAAGCGTCAAGGTAAACGCTGGATACTTTGAAGAATCTAAAATATCAAACTTTTTATTTACCACATAATTCCATTTATTTTTTTCGCAGTCCGGTTTCCATCAAATCCTGCGCTCTGATTAGCTGGCAAGCGGGTCCGTATCCTACGGTACAGACCCCGGTTACGGACCTCTGGCGACTCGCTCGTTCACAACAAACCTAGTAGCATTTTTTGTCAACGTTTATTTTCGCATTTCTCAGGAGAATAGCATTAATTTTGCAGCATGGATAGCGATAACGACAGTGTTCACAGTGAAAGCGAGTTTTACTACCCTGAGGAAGAAGAAATAAAAGAAAACATTTCAGGAGAAAGCTAAAAACCTCTAACTGTTGCTAACACCGAGCAAAAACATGGCTGAATGACTCCTATTTGTATAAATAGGGGACTACATAGGTGGCAAAATGTAGTTTTTTTTTTTTTTTTTTCCCTGCCATGGAAGTGCACTTGTATACCGAGGAGGAAGCCATTTGCATTACAGCCGTGAATGAGGATTCAAAATGGCGGCTTGCCTCGGCTCGGTTTTCCCTTTCGGGCGCTCTCGTTTTCTGTTAGAATTTGGTAAAGAAAAAAATAAATATATTATTTACCAGCTTAAGGTCGGGCCGTATGGTGAAATACCGTGACCTCGGCTTTGAATACTGACCTCGGCCCAGAGGGCCTCGCTCAGTACTTTCAAGACCTCGGTAAATAACAGATATAATGTAGTGTGTGTGTGTGTTCCAGATGTTATTTCATAGCTGTGATGTCTTCAGTATTGTTCTACAATGTAGAAAAGACAAAATACAGAAAAAACTTGTACATGAATGAGTAGAGTAGGGGTGTACAAACTTTTTTGACTGGTACTGTATATTATACTTGTTAACGACAAATTATTGTGGTATAAGAGGAATAACGGCGACACTCCAACATTATTTTCCATTATTGGAAAATAATCAACTTTTTTTCCCCCCGACTGAGCCACATCACACCGCTCTGATGCTGATTGTTTTCCTTTATCATTATAGCAGCGCTCCTCGTGTGTGAAACGTGCAGAGCAGAGCTCCATACTTTAGAGAATATGGTAATGTGTTGACCTGATTTTTGATGGCTTTTGTGACCGCATGTACGAATGATGTACGTGTACCACCACAGGGAACCCGGTCGTAAGTGCAAGGCAACATATCTCATAAACACTTGACCACCAGACAACGAAATTTCTATCTTTATTTACATAAAATCGATGAGGTTTTTATCCAGTACCTATTTTTAATTTGCTTTTTAAAAAATAGCATGGGATTATTTACTAACACATTTTACACTTGTCGGGAGCGCCGCCTTTCAGCACTGCCTAAATGTATATTATATTCCTCATCAATAAATTCCCGTGCAGGGATTGGCTAAGGATGGCTCACGTGACCAAAAAATAGTTCCACCATTCATTCAGCAATGTGTCTCGTGACATTAAAAAAAAAAATGGATATGGTGTGAGTCAACTGATGTCACAATTTCCATCTCTACAGCCAACTTGAGTCACAGCTGTGGCTCTGTAAGCGTTTCTGTGTGTGTAGATGTATGGCGGCAACTATGATATTGAATTAATTCAACAAAGTGTAAATTCGATATCATAGTCGCCACTGAAGTCCACTCGATCCTTGTGTACTGTCAATGGATCGGTCACTCATCAAACAGTCCGCCAGAATCCGAGTCGGAAATCGCCGCAACAGCCTCCGGGGGAATGGCTGAGCATAGCTGTCAGTCAAACACAAGTTAGCCAATGGGAATGCATTCCTGGACAGCCCACCCACACGTCAAGTTTGTGCCAAAACTGCAAGCAAAAAGTCAGGGAACGCAAACGAGAAAGCTGGAATCGCAACAAAAATAAAAGGTTTCTGAAGAGTAATAGACTGATATTTTGCACGATTACACGAATAATTTGTTTGCCAGTCTAAAAAAAAATGGACTTTTTTTGTATTTTGATTTGTCATTTTTGTTTGATATTTCAAAAGTATTGTATGAACATTTTGGCACAAAATTGATTCCATATAGATCTACGTATCATGATCATGCCTAGCGATGCAGGCGATAGCACGGTGCGTTACACATGTGCAGGTCAAAAGTCACATTGACGTAAACAACAAACATGGCCGCCTCCAGTGAATTTACACCGTGATTCAATATTAACACTAGTTTGTAATTTTTTGATGAAGGATATTTAAGTTATTCCATGAAATCAAGTTGTATATGAGCTGATGGCCACGCCGAGTCGGCTATAAGCGGTGTACGACAAGATTGAGTGGAATAACTGTTTTATTCTATCCACATTCACTGGATTTTGAGAAAAGGAGCATTTTGATTTTTAATTTTTTTTTTTTTTGCAAATTCAATAAATACGTTTTATACAAAACGTCCAACAAAATCATTTCCGCTTAGAATGTAAACAAACTGGTGAAATGACAGGAGCAATTTGTGAAAAATGCTGTAATAATTCTTGCAAAATAAAAGATACGTCCTTACCATCAAATACTTTTATTCCATATTTTGTTGCTTTTTTTTTTTTTTTTTTTTTTTTTTGGTATTTTTGGGGGTTTTCAAGTAGCGTTTTTATTTTGTCCTCTGTTGGTTCAGTAGCACGCTCCACCATTTTCTTCTTCTTTTGGGTTTTTTTGGTGGCTGACAAACCAACTTAAAGGTGCATTACTGCCACCACCTGGGCTGGAGTGTGGAACGGGAGATATTTGGGGGGGGGACTATATTCTATATTCTATATATCAAGTCAGATATACTTAACAGTGATATCTGACTTGATGCACTCTGCCATTTTGTTTTTCTCTACTGGCAGTATATGAGCTGATATCCTAGTAGTAGAGTAGCCAATCCGAGTGTGCGATTGCTCATATCCAGTGAATGTGGATAGAATAAAATTCAAATATACCATGCATGGAGAGGCTACATTCTATTCTATTTGTTTGAAATGTCAATAAACCGGCGGCACGGTGGTGTAGTGGTTAGCGCTGTCACCTCACAGCAAGAAGGTCCTGGGTTCGAGCCCCGGGGCCGGCGAGGGCCTTTCTGTGCGGAGTTTGCATGTTCTCCCCGTGTCCGCGTGGGTTTCCTCCGGGTGCTCCGGTTTCCCCCACAGTCCAAAGACATGCAGGTTAGGTTAACTGGTGACTCTAAATTGAGCGTAGGTGTGAATGTGAGTGTGAATGGTTGTCTGTGTCTATGTGTCAGCCCTGTGATGACCTGGCGACTTGTCCAGCGTGTACCCCGCCTCTCGCCCGTAGTCAGCTGGGATAGGATCCGTTTTGCCTGCGACCCTGTAGAAGGATAAAGCGGTTAGAGATAATGAGATGAGAATGAGATGTCAATAAACTGGCGAAATGACAGTCGCAATTTGTGAAAAATGCGATAATTGAGGGGAAAAAAAAAGACGTTCTTGCCATCAAATATTTTCATTCCATATTTTGTTGCTTTTTTTTTTTTTGTATTTTTTGGGGTTTTCAAGTAGCGTTTTTATTTTGTCCTCTGTTGGTTCAGTAGCACGCTCCACCATTTTCTTCTTCTTTTGGGTTTTTTTGGTGGCTGGCAAACCAACTTAAAGGTGCATTACTGCCACCACCTGGGCTGGAGTGTGGAACGGGAGATATTTGGGGGAGGGGGGACTATATTCTTTTAGCTATTTCTCATCTCATCTCATTATCTCTAGCCGCTTTATCCTTCTACAGGGTCGCAGGCAAGCTGGAGCCTATCCCAGCTGACTACGGGCGAAAGGCGGGGTACACCCTGGACAAGTCGCCAGGTCATCACAGGGCTGACACATAGACACAGACAACCATTCACACTCACATTCACACCTACGGTCAATTTAGAGTCACCAGTTAACCTAACCTGCATGTCTTTGGACTGTGGGGGAAACCGGAGCACCCGGAGGAAACCCACGCGGACACGGGGAGAACATGCAAACTCCACACAGAAAGGCCCTCGCCGGCCCCAGGGCTCGAACCCAGGACCTTCTTGCTTAGCTATTTCTATTTCTTTTAAATACTTAAACAGTGATATCTGACTCGATGCACTCTGCCATTTTGTTTTTCTCTACTGGCAGTATATGAGCTGATATCCTAGTAGTAGAGTAGCCAATCCGAGTGTGCGATTGCTCATATCCAGTGAATGTGGATAGAATAAAATTCAAATATACCATGCATGGAGAGGCTACATTCTATTTGTTTGAAATGTCAATAAACCGGCGAAATGACAGTCGCAATTTGTGAAAAATGCGATAATTGAGGGGAAAAAAAGACGTTCTTACCATCAAATATTTTCATTACATATTTTGTTGCTTTTTTTTGGCATTTTTGGGGGGTTTTGTTTTTGAGTAGAGTTTTTATTTCTTCCTCGGTTGGTTTAGCAACATGCTCCGCCATTTTGTTTTTCTCTACTCATGGTATATGAGCTGATATCCTAGTAGTAGAGTAGCCAGTCAGAGCGTGCGATTGCTCATATCCAGTGAATGTGGATAGAATAAAATTCAAATATACCATGCACAAAGAGACTCTGGTTGAAACGATGGATTCTCTTCGGTGATTGGCATAGTAATATTTTCTTCGAGACTATTTCCTTTACAAAATAATCCTCTACCAGTCACATCAGAGAATCCATAATTTCAACCGGAGCCTCTTGGTGCATGGTATATTTGATTAATATGTGTATATCAGAAATGCGTTCTGAACCGTTATGGGATGCTTTTTGTTGAGCTTCGTTGGACTTTCGTTTTCCTGTTCCACTGCTCATTGGAACGATCCGTTTCCATGGAATAACACAATGCCCTTTAAACATCAGATTCATTCACGTTGTGATGACTCATGGTGTTTTTTCAATGCCTGTTTTTAGTCTTTCCAAGTTTGAATCATCACTGGGTGTTGGAAACGCGTCCAGGTGCTTGGAAAAGCAAAGCTCAGTCAGTGAGAGTGTTTAAAAGAGAAACAAAAGCTGTAATTGATGGATTGTTTCGAACTTTCGTGAAACAGATCGTGGCTGATTGCATTCCATTGCTGAGACCTCTGTGATACTGCAGTTATTTCATGCAGTACCCCTGAGAGGACAATTTACCCAGAGTGAGACTGAAACACTGGCAGATTTTGGTGTGGGTTAATTGATTTTCTCTGGGTGTTTTTGAAATAAATCGGGACTTTTCATTATGCCCTGAAGTAGATGCAAAGTAAACTGCACCGGGAGTTTTAATGACTGGCTGTTAAAGCCTTTAGATCCCTGCTTTTATGAGCCTCTGTCAAAACTGTGCATGACTTGAAAGGGGGGCCATTTCACTGTGGAAGTTAATGAGAGGTGGGAAATCTGGGACAAAAGACTGCCTCCTCTCCCACCGTCCCGTTCCCACAGCGTGATCCTATTGTCACGCACCGACAGAGCGACTGCAACAACAATGGCCGTCTGATTATTCTTGCTAAAGCTGACAAATCAGCCATGGTACACTTGAAGCATGGATCTTGGTGCAACTTGCATTGCATTGCAGTGCAGTGCAGCTCTGAATATCTCAGCTTTGCGTCATGTTGGAACGTATCCCTCCCTTTTATTTATTTATTTATTTATTTATTTATTTTTATCCCTTGTCCTCCCACCCCTTGAGTAACCCTTGACCTCTGACCCCTGCCCCTCCACCAGGCTGAGTCAGGTGACTGCAGTGGGTGCCTGGCACTGTGTGAAGAGCTTCATCTCTTCACTGAAGCTTTAAAAACAGTCATTGTGTTCACAAACGTTGGTGTGCGGTGCTCAGTGAAGCCGCTGTAATTGATGTCGTTGCTGTCGTCTGTCTCGTTTCTCCTTTTTTTTCCCCCCCTCATTCTTGTTTGGTTTTCTGGCACTGTTCCTAGCAAGTTTATAGTTTTCTCAATCATCCAATCATTTACAAAACAATAAGCCTGTAATTATTTTCTTACCCTTTTCAGATTGCTTACGATTATGAGCCTCGTTTAACCAGAATGTTTTTGAGGTTTTGGCCCTATCGTGCAGGACATCTTAAATGGATGGGCATTTTCCTTCCTTTTTTAGCCAGACTTTGTGTTCTGTCTAGTGGGCTCTGTGCCACAGCCATCACTGTGTCTGGAAACGGCGATGCGGTGTTAGGTTAGTGTGTTTGTTTTCCCATCAGTGTCTCAGATGCTCAGCCTCGTATTAACATACCTCACCTGCTGGAGGCAAATAACCTCCACATGGAGGAGGATTATTATTATTATTATTGTAGTTAAGTAGTTATTATATTTACAGTTGAATATTTGCTAGTTACAGTACTGTGCAAAAGTCTTGGCACCCTATTGTTTATTTTTTCCCCCCCCATACAAACTTTGTTATAGATTTCTGTTTTATGACTTCTGCATTATCGCGTCAACAACACAAAAACATTTTTGAGTTCCACACGATCGTTTCGTTTTCCAGCACAAAATTAAATGTAAAAAGGAGGGGGAAAAAAAGGTTGTATCTTAGTAGCATATTTACATAATGGACCACTTTTCAGATTAAAAAAGAAAACATAATGAAGGCTACTGGGTTTTGGTGCAAAATTAAAGCTCGACAGCCTTTCGATTTCATAAAATCGGTGAAATTTAGTTCCCTCTGAAATTTGGTCATTGTGATGTCTGTGTATTTCTGCAATATCTCACAAAATATCAGGCCATTCTGTCACTGGGAAGTTATTTAATTTGGGGGATTCCTGAGCAAATAATGTGCCTGAAATCGCTCGCTTCGTGCAGTCAGGCAGACAGAGGAAGTCCGTGTGTGTGCGCGCGCATGCGCAGGTTTACCTTTGAGCGTGCACTCACAGTTCCATCATTCTGTCTCTAAATGAACAGCTGATTGCACCGAGGTGCTCGCTGCATGCCGATTATTTATTAATTTGGTCCTGCATTTCCTTTCCTTCGTATATAACATAACATAACGTCTTTTCTTCTCGCTTTCCATTACTGTAGTCGGTCTTTCACATTTCATTCGCATACTCGTGTCCTCCATTTTTCTCTCCTGTTTCAAATTTGTATCCCACAATGCCTCCTCCTTCTTCTTCTTGATAGTCCTTTATTGATCCCCTTGATGGGAAATTCAGGTGTTGTAGCAGCTCAACTACAGACTAATATATAGGTTTAGGCACTGCCTAAAAGCGGAGCTCCCATCTGTTTCTGGGTTGTAGAATTTTCTTATATCATAGCCAGTCTCTTTTGTTTTATTTCTTTACTGGCTCGCACTGGCCACTAGGCGGCGTGTGTGACTGGTAATTACTAACACTGGCCACTAGGCGGCGTGTGTGACTGGTAATTACTAACACTGGCCACTAGGCGGCGTGTGTGACTGGTAATTACTAACACTGGCCACTAGGCGGCGTGACTGGTAATTACTAACACTGGCCACTAGGCGGCGTGTGTGACTGGTGGTACATGGACAAACCACAAAAAATCGACTCCTTGAGTTTGCCATTTTTTCTTAGGTATGGTGCTCCGCTGGAGCTCCGCTAAAATATAGATAATGTTTAATTTAAAAAAAGAATAAAATAGAATAAAGACAGATATAATAAAAAATATTTAAGTTATTCCACGAAACCAAGTCATACATGAGCTGATAGTCGACGAGATGCGTAGCACAGAGTCGGCTATAAGCCATGTACGGCGAGATTGAGTGGAATAACTGTTTTATTCTATCCACATTCACTGGATTTTGAGAAACGGAGCATTTTTATATTTATTTTTTGCAAATTCGATCAATAAAAACTTTATACAAGACATCCGACAAAATCATTTCCACTTAGAATGTAAACAAACCGGCGAAATGACGGTTGCAATTTGTGGAAAATGTGATAATAGTTCTTGAAAAATAGTAAGATGTGTTCTTACCATCAAATACTTTTATTCCATATTTTGTTGCTTTTGTATTTCTTGGGGGGGGGTTGTTTTCGAGTACAGTTTTTATCAATTGTCCTCGGTTGGTTCAGCAACACGCACCGCCATTTTTGTTTTTCTCTACTCACAGTATATGAGCTGATCTAGTAGTAGAGTAGCCAATCAGAGTGCACGATTGCTCATATCCAGTGAATGTGGATAGAATAAAATGGAACATAATGAATGAGAGGGTGGCACGGTGGTGTAGTGGTTAGCGCTGTCACCTCACAGCAAGAAAGTCCGGGTTCGAGCCCCGTGGCCGGCGAGGGCCTTTCTGTGCGGAGTTTGCATGTTCTCCCCGTGTCTGTGTGGGTTTCCTCCGGGTGCTCCGGTTTCCCCCACAGTCCAAAGACATGCAGGTTAGGTTAACTGGTGACTCTAAATTGAGCGTAGGTGTGAATGTGAGTGTGAATGGTTGTCTGTGTCTATGTTACCCCTTTTCCACCAAATCAGTTCCAGGGCTGGTTCGGGGCCGGTGCTGGTTCACAACTCGTTCAACTTGCGAGCCAGCTGAGAACCAGTTTGCTTTTCCATAGCTCGCGGTGCTAAGACACATCATTACGTGGCTGTATACGTCAGTTATGTCGCTGTATACGTCATTACGTCGCTGTATACGTCAGTTACGTCGCTACGTTTGCATAAACCTTGGCGCGAATATCGAAGCAAAAACAACGCGGAAGAAGAAGCAGCAACAACAATAATAATGATAATGGATGACTTTGCGTTTGTACAGCTGCGGCTTCTCGTCGCTTAAAAATGGCGATCTTTCGCAGTCTTGCTATTGTTGTTGGTCTTAACAACTCCGCCCCCCCGCTGACGTAAGCGGTTCTTTCCTCTGGCCCAGCAGAGAGTTGGTGCTAGCCTGGAACCGTTTTTTTCTGGCCCAGAGCCAGTTCTTTGTCAGTGGAAACAGAAAACCCGGTTCCAAGCTAAGCACTGGCCCCGAACCAGCCCTGGAACTGCTTTGGTGGAAAAGGGGCATGTGTCAGCCCTGTGATGACCTGGCGACTTGTCCAGGGTGTACCCCGCCTTTCGCCCGTAGTCAGCTGGGATAGGCTCCAGCTTGCCTGCGACCCTGTAGAAGGATAAAGCGGCTAGAGATGATGAGATGAGATGATGAATGAGAGAGAATGTAATATATAATAGAATAAGGACAATAATTGCTTACAAAAGACAACAACAGTGAAGTGAGGTAGCCGTAGGTATAGCTTTTATCGAGATTTATAGCTTTATTTGGAAATATTCATGCTGAAAGTATGCATTGATGAAAGGATTTTACAAAGAATGAGTTTTTTCTAAACATTTATCAACGAGTTCAACGACTGCCCCATAGACTTCCATTAGAAGTTCATCTTCTCTCCATGTGTGTCCTGTTCTTATAGAGGGAACATGTCATACTTGTTGTATGTGGTATTCACACACACACACTACAGATGGAATGGATGGAGCTCTTGGATGGAAAAACACTGGCGTGTACCTATAACTGTCTGTTTCCATGGTCCTGTAGTGGTGTCTATACTTGTCCTGGGATTTTTAACCCCCGAAACATGGAATTGCAACTTGAACCAAATGTCTTGACTCTCGCTCCAGGCTGTATATCCAGGATAATAATCTGAGTAGGTCTCTTTCTGCTGCATTATTGGACCTGCTTTCACTTATTCCAAACCGTGTCATGAACCTGCAGCAGAACTCTAGACATGAGGTGCACTTAGATAAACGCAAGTAAGGGTGGAGGTCTGCTGAGCGCTGTAGGTTCCTAATGAGGGCCAGAGAGAGAGAGACGAGCTCTCCAATGTGTTTCCTATCAGTAGACTTGTACTCGCGGCTGAAATTCCAGCACATAATAAAAGTATGTGTGCGCTCGCTCGGATTGGTCCTGCTGCCTAACAATAACCACAAAGTACTGCTTTAATACAACTCGGAGGCTTCTTATGAGTATTGTTAAATACATCAGAGCGTGTTTGAACAGGCGGCGTGTGTTATTGAAACTCCATACTGGGCAGCGGCTGGAAGCGGGATGGTGTTTGTAGTAGTGGTATGCACCTTGAATAGCTGTGGTTGTCTGAATATGCCACTGATTGCAGTGGACCATGTGCTCCCTGAGAATCCACATTAAACTGCTGTGTGGTCTTCTGGGGAATCTCCGTCATTAGCAGAAACACAAAAGGCATCCAGCAGCAGGGTGTGTGGAGAGCCGTAAACTGCTTAACTACTCGTTGCCGGCCTGTCCATCACCTCCATGTGGAGGGTTTCTGTGGCAGATGATGGCGAGTTTAGAAAGCTGTCTTGTTAGGGTTTCATAGTTGGTTAGGGGGTACGCTCAGATGGGTACTTCCTGTCTACGCTGCTGCTGTAGCAGTAGTTATTGTAGTATTGGTAGTTGCTGTAGAAGTTGTTGTTGCTGTGTGTGATGTATTTGATGTAGATGTAGTTGTGTATGATGTTTTTGATGTAGTAGTAGTTGTTGCTGCATTTGATGGTGTAGTTGTTGTCATGGTAGTTGTATTTGATGTAGTTGTTGTCTTGGTGGTAGATGTACACTATATTGCCAAAAGTATTTGCTCACCCATCCAAATTATCGGAATCAGGTGTTCCAATCACTTCCATGGCCGCAGGTGTATAAAATCAAGCACCGAGGCATGCAGACTGTTTTTACAGTTTGGAGCTGGCCCATTCCTCTTCCAACATGACTGTGCACCAGTGCACAAAGCAACGTCCATAAAGACATGGATGACCGAGTCTCGTGTGGATGAACTTGACTGGCCTGCACAGAGTCCTGACCTCAACCCGATAGAACACCTTTGGGATGAATTAGAGCGGAGACTGAGAGCCAGGCCTTCTCGTCCAACATCAGTGTGTGACCTCACAAATGCGCTTCTGGAAGAATGGTCAAAAATTCCCATAAACACACTCCTAAACCTTGTGGACAGCCTTCCCAGAAGAGTTGAAGCTGTTCTAGCTGCAAAGGGTGGACCGACGTCATATTGAACCCTATGGGTTAGGAATGGGATGTCACTTAAGCTCATATGTGAGTCAAGGCAGGTGAGCAAATACTTTTGGCAATATAGTGTATCCGATGATGTGGTAGTAGTTGTAGTTTGTGTATGATGATGCGGTTGTTGTATTTGATGTTGTGTATGATGTAGTAGTAGTATGATGTTTTTGATGATGTAGTTGTTGTGTATGATGTTTTTGATGCAAGTGTAGTAGTATTAGTTGTGGTAGTTGTATTCGATGATGTAGTAGTTGGAGGATGATGATGTAGTAGTTGTATTTGATGGAGTAATAGTTGTTTTTGATGGTGTAGTATTTGTGGTAGTAGTAGTAGTTGTGTATGATGTTGTTTTTGGTGTAGTAGTACTTGTGGTAGTAGTAGTTGTAGTTGATGTAGTTGTAGCAGTAGTAATTGTTGTTGCATTTGATGGTGTAGTAGTTGTATTTGATGTAGTAGTAGTTATGTATGATGGTGGTTGTTGTGTATGATGATTGTTCTAGTTGTTGTTTGATGTTGTAGTTGTTGTATTTGATGTAGTACCACCTGATCAGGTTCCTTACCTCTTCCATCTGGACTCGTCCTAAATCATACCACAGTAACCTCCGTTTCTCTGCACAGGAGATGTAACCGTATTGAAAACCCTTTTCCTGTGAAATCCGCTACTCCTTATAAACACGCTACTTTGCTCTGTCACCTCTGCTGCCAGTCCCAGCGTGTTTGTAACTTCAACATAAACAACGGCGAGGAAATGAACAGAAGAACACAGCACTGCTGCTCAGAACTAAACTAAACAGCTGTCGAACTTTGGTTACGTCCCTCCACACTAGTTACATCCCCCCTCCCCTGCCCATAACTACTGTCTTTCAGCTTCAAAGAACAGTGTGATAAATGGGGACAAATTTAACTCTGTATCCGGATTTCTGTAAAGCTGCTTTGCGACAGTGTCCGTTATTAGACAAGCAATACTGTATAAACAAACTGAAATACTGACAGTGTAAGGGATTGTATGTACTGTAAAGGTTGTTCTCAAAAATATCTTTTTAAGAAAGAGAACATTTTTTTTTTGTTATATACTCAAGGATGTGAAAAGATTTAATAATGTAATTGTTATGAGCAGTTGATTAATACTGCGATACTGTTTTTAACAGTTTTATTAGGGCTGTCAAACGATTAAAAAATTTAATCGCGATTAATCTCAGAATTTCATATAGTTAATCGCGATTAATCTCATTTTTTAAAATCTATGTAAATGAATAAGGCTTTTAAAGTGAAATGTTACGATTAAAATGGTGAACACATTTTATGCTAAAAGTACTTGTTAAAAACTGCTGGGACAAGAGGAAATGGTAAGGGAGTTTATTCACTCACATACTAGGCAGTACTGAACATACAAAACACCAAATTGGATTTTGCGATGGATTAGGGAGCTGTAGTCTCAAATATAAAACATGTAGTCACATACTACTGTGTCTCAGTTCAGACGTGCGTGACAAAAGAAAATAAAAATGAAATAAAACTTCAATTGTGCTGGAGTTGTATTCAGTCACAGCCGATAGGACTTCACAGTGCTGTGCAAACAAAAATAAATTGCAGTTGGACTTCAGTAAAGACATTTAGTGTCGTATCACAGTGCTACAGCGTACTGAAATCTCACTTTATTAAAATATTTTAGAACTGCAAAGTGCATACCAAAACCAACTCAATCACACTCTTCTTTTGAAATTAAACTTTTGAAATGAAACTTCCCGTTTAACAGACCTTTCTCCATCACTTACTCTTATTGAAGCAGCGCGCGACAAGCCTCAACATGAACTACGGGTGACTCGCAGGGCCAAATTAGAATTTGCGTTAACGGCACTATTTTTTTTAATCGCGATAAATTGAGATCGCGTTAATGCGTTATCGCGTTAACTTCGACAGCCCTAATTTTTATACTATTACTTTGTTGCATAATTTGATCATTTTTAATCAATTTTACCGCATTTACTGGTATCTTTATGGTAGATGAGCTTCTCGAGCAGTCGCTGTAAGGTTACGTGTCTGTATTAGTCTGCTGCTTATGTTGTATTACACTATAAAAACTGTGAGTCAGGTGGATTTCAGTACTAACACTCTCACTATCTATATTTCTTTTGCAGAGGAAATTGACTACAGCACCTTCGGCACCAACACGCTGACCCGAAAGAAAAAGGCCGGGGTCGCCCTACGCAACGACCTGAACAGGAAGCGGCCACACCTGCGCATCGGCCTTCCGCAGGACTTCCGTCCTGTGTCCTCCATCATCGACGTGGACATCGTGCCCGAGTCGCACCGGCGTGTGAGGTTGTACCGTCATGGCTCACACAAACCGCTCGGGTTCTACATCCGAGACGGCACCAGCGTACGCGTTACAGCACACGGCCTCGAGAAGGTGCCGGGTATCTTCATCTCGCGCCTGGTCCCTGGCGGCCTGGCTGAAGGAACAGGTCTGCTCGCCGTCAACGATGAGGTTCTTGAGGTCAATGGAATCGAGGTGACGGGGAAGACTCTGGACCAGGTCACCGACATGATGATCGCCAACAGCCACAACTTGATCGTTACGGTGAAGCCGGCTAATCAGCGTAACAACGTCGTGCGCGCCAGCCGCGTGTCAGGAAGTTCGGGTCAGTCTTCGGATAGCAGCAGCAGCTCGGGCATGCAGTCTCTGCCCTCTTCCATGCCCGCTGTGAGCTCCAGCTACGGCCACGATGACCTGGACAGTGACGAAGAGTCGGACATCGTCATTGAGAACAGCATCGGCCGCCAAACTCGCCATTCGAACGCCTCTCTGGCATCTCTCACGTCTCGATCCACTCAGTTGACCTCCGCCTCGCCTCCCAAACCCCAAAGCAGACCGCTCTCCGTCGTGTCCACGGCTTCCTTCCATTCTAACGCCAGCCTCAACGGAACAGGCCATAACAGCCTGAGCTACAGGCTTCACAGAGACCTCAGCCTCCATCACACACCCTACAACGGCGCCAGAGAAAGCAATGGCAGCCTCCACAAAATCCTCAGCAGCCTGAGAACGGACCCTCGGCACAGCCTGGCGCTGCCCAGCGGCGGTGTAGAGGAGGACGGCATGGTCATCACTTTATAACACACACACACGCTTCATAAAAATCGCCCTCGGAGCATAATCTCACCCAGAGACTCGACAGCCTGGGGCAACAGACTTGACGGGGGACTTCACTGCTTTCTTAAAGCCTTTTGTAAAATGTAATTTAACATCTTGAATTTTTACTTGTTCTTAAATAACGTGTCTTATCTTATCTGTCAAGGGATGCATAGGGAATAGTGTGGTACATTTATCTTTTTTTTTTTGTTTTTATTTTTCGTTTTCCAGAGCCACTAATTGCATACTAATTTAACACGAATGTCATTTATATCAAGATTCATATATAGAAATCATGTTTTGTGTTTTGTTTTCCGAACGTCTCATTGGAAAAGCTGGCAGGTTTCGGCCTCGCTGTGGCTTCTTACGTACAGTACAGTATATCAAACATCTTCTGCTAGCACAAACAGTCCACTGGAATTCTGGGAGAAATAAATAATCAACACTAATGTATTAACACGCGCTTTTTCATGACTTTACCAAAGTGTTAAACGTCTCAGTGTTTTGTGGCCTTGTATCTTATCTCATTCCAGCAGCCTGAGGATTATAGATTATGTAGGAAAATACACTGTAATTTCATGAATCACTGTAATTTCATGGATCAAGATTTTTCTAGTTCTTTCTTTGCAAACATTCTTGATGATGCGTCTTAGGAGTAAGGTGGATTTACTCTTTTGCTTGGATATGCGTACTTGCAGTTGAGGGCTTTTTTCCTCTAATTGTATTATGAATGAGCACGTGTGGAATCCAGTGACCAAAACCAGTGTTAAACAAATCCCCAATTTTAACCCTTTTTTTTTTTTTTTTTTTCTGCGTTCTGGTAATTGGATGTGTCCAAACCCTTGAGGTTTTCTGACAAACAAGCGCACATTTTTGTCAATGAATTCTCAGTTCGGGCTCATGATGTGTCTGTTCTCCAGAGGTGCTTCAGCTCTCGGCTTATTTAGCTTCCAGATGCAGGTGCTAACTGTCCTTAAAGGAAGCCCTGCCTCCCTCACAGTGGTATCAGAGATGAAATGAGCTGCTTCTGTTTTCACTTATGACATTCTACATTACCCACAGTGCCAATGGGATTTAGCCCTGTCTTCATCTCTACCTAAGACAGCGATGCAGCGGAGCTTTAATCCTTTCAGCTGTCCAGCTCGCTCTCACTTTTCTTAAACACATCAGCTTAAACTTTTCATGCTAATACCACTGTAAGCGTCATCATCTCGTAGGTCTTTGACGAGCTGAGCCGAGCCGAGTCTCTGCCGTAGCTCATCGCAGATTTGTCGTCCAGCTGCATTGCATTCTGGGAGTCCAGGGTTTGCGCCAACTTCTCTGCTACTTCTGTGTTTATTTCTCGTTAATGTGACATCCTTAATGTGACATCAGCATGACGTATCACTGCTAGATTCTCACAGGAATGAAAAAATGTATAGTAGCAACCAACAAATTAGCACCAGAATCGGTAATTTTTTTTTTCTTTTTTTTCCCCCAATGGTAGGGTCTTTTAATGTGCACTTTTATCACCACTGGATCTGGGAACAATCATTATATAAAGCATGAATCCTACCCTTGAGTTAACAAATGGGGTGTTTGGGTGTCATCTGTTTGTCCTGTCTCACTCGCTTTTTGACGGTGTGCGCACTCTGGGTTACCTTTTAATATTTTTCTTTAAATGAGCGCATTAATATTTTGCAGTTGTAGCCAATTTGTATCCACGTAAACTTCATGATCCTGTGTATCTTTGACCCAAACCTGGGACTCTGGATAACTCATAACTCTTGTGTCTGCTAGAATCTGGCTGCTGAATGTTCCGTAGTTTTTCAGTTCACTTGTATATCCATGTCACCCTCTGCTGGTCGCTACTGGAGTTCATCAACCTACCAGGAACCACCTCAAATCGGAGTAAATATATATTTATTCTGCAGAATTTCTGAAATTTATATGTTGTTTCGGTGTCTTTTGGTTTCTTTGTTCATTTTTTTTTCTCTCTGTACAACAGTTTAAAGTTTGAATAAAAATCTTGATTTTATTTGTGATTTATTTGTTGTCCAAATCCAGATAAATGATGATTTCTCTCATTTGCGTTCATCCTGTTGCCTTGCACCTAAATTTCTTCTTCTATTACATGTCACTTTGGATAAAACCATTATCCCTTTTTTTTCCTCTCTTTGACCAAACCTGATCATTTGCAATGTTATAAATACTAAAAAACACTCGATTTATAGAAGCAAAGCATTATGATTACTGAAGAAATTATCAGGTCATATGTAAACAAATGAGATTGATATTCCTGATTTTAATCTACAGCACAAAAGAGTAAACATGTACTGTATCATTGGCACAGACAAGCACTGGTTAGATGATTCCCCCCCAGCCCAAATAGTTATGCAACAATTGCTCGACAAAGAATAACACACTTGTGGGTGCGCTGTGATTGAAAAATGATCAAAGTTAGGGTGGTGTGATGCAGCCTGAAACAAAGCATAGGTACTGTTACCACCATGAATTTTGATTATTTTGCAAGCCTTTAGTTTGATTTGTCTTCTATAACTGCAATGTGAAAGCACACCGCAGTTTTTATTTATTTTTTAAAAAAAAACACCCATCAGATGTTTCCACATTGTATAGTTTTACACCATTTTCATGGGCGGCACGGTGGTGTAGTGGTTAGTGCTGTTGCCTCACAGCAAGAAGGTCTGGGTTCGAGCCCCGTGGCCGGCGAGGGCCTTTCTGTGTGGACTTTGCATGTTCTCCCCATGTCCGCATGGGTTTCCTCTGGGTGCTCCGGTTTCCCCCACAGTCCAAAGACATGCAGGTTAGGTTAACTGGTGACTCTAAATTGACCGTAGGTGTGAATGTGAGTGTGAATGGTTGTCTGTGTGTCAGCCCTGTGATGACCTGGCGACTTGTCCAGGGTGTACCCCGCCTTTCGCCTGTAGTCAGCTGGGATAGGCTCCAGCTTGCCTGCGACCCTGTAGAACAGGATAAAGCGGCTACAGATAATGAGATGAGAGTTTTACACCATTTTCATGGGTGGCACGGTGGTGTAGTGGTTAGCGCTGTCGCCTCACAGCAAGAAGGTCCGGGTTCGAGCCCCGTGGCCGGCGAGGGCCTTTCTGTGTGGAGTTTGCATGTTCTCCCCGTGTCCGCGTGGGTTTCCTCCGGGTGCTCCGGTTTCCCCCACAGTCCAAAGACATGCAGGTTAGGTTAACTGGTGACTCTAAATTGACCGTAGGTGTGAATGTGAGTGTGAATGGTTGTGTGTCTATGTGTCAGCCCTGTGATGACCTGGCGACTTGTCCAGCGTGTACCCCGCCTTTCGCCCGTAGTCAGCTGGGATAGGCTCCAGCTTGCCTGCGACCCTGTAGAACAGGATAAAGCGGCTAGAGATGATGAGATGAGAAACACGGTGGTGGCGGCATCCATCCATTATCTCTAGCCGCTTATCCTGTTCTACAGGGTCGCAGACAAGCTGGTTGATGGGTGAGAGGCTGGGTACACCCTGGACAAGTCACCAGGTCACACGCACAGTCAATTTAGAGCCACCGATTAGCCTAACCTGCATGTCTTTGGACTGTGAGGGAAACCCACACGGACACAGGGAGAACATGCAAACTCCACACAGAAAGGCCCTCGCCGGCCACTGGGCTCGAACCCAGAACCTTCTTGCTGTGAGGCGACAGTGCGAACCACTACACCAGTGTGTTGGGAAGATTTATTTCTTCAGAAGGGTCTTGGAAAGGAAAGGATGGATGAAGCCAAATACAGGACAATCCAAGGAGTAATTGATGAATAAACACACAACAACAACTAGAAACGTTTATTTTGCTGGCCCGTTTGGATCAGTTGGTATTTTTATTTTATTTTTAGCCAAGTATTGAAACCTTGTAGGAGAAACGGTGATAGTAAATTCAGGATTAGGATGAGGCAATTTGAAACGCAAATGCAAAACCAAACAAATCAAGCCTTTTAGACCCTCATGAGGATCCGTACCGGGGAAGGTTGAGGTCACGTGATGAATGCGGAAGTACCAGCTGAGCCTGATTCGCGCTGGAGAAACATCAACAAACACGACTGAACTGCGATTCCAGAAGCCCCCAGGGAAAGTCGTGGATGCGGATATGGAGCATCGGTTAGGCCGGGCGCCGGTGTTGTCTCCGCTGGAGGAGTCGAGCGAGGAGGTGAGCCGAGACAGCGGGATCGTGTCCCAAAGCACCAGCACTGTGTCCATGCTGAGCGAGGGCCTGAGCAACGGGAACGTCTCCCAGAGCCCCAGCTTCGGACTGAACGCCTCCCGGAGCCCCAGTTTCGCCGGTAATGTGTCTGAAAGTCCCAGTTTCGGCGGTGACGTGCCTCAGAGTCCCGGTCCGGACGGTGCAGCCGCCCAGAGTCCCGTCCATGAGCAGGAGGATGAGATCCTGAGACAGACTGCGCTCAGTTACTCCTCCTATATCCGAGCAGACGCAGGCGAGGAGGTGAGCAAGTGTCACCCACGGTGTTGTGTTGCTCCTCAGGGTTCCTCAGCTCCTGGGACTGTGCAGCAGGAGCATGGTGGCAGAATTAGTAGTGTTGTGGTAGTATTAGTACTATGTCAGAGTGTTGTGGTAATACTATGGTGGCAGTATCAGTACTCTAGTGTTAGTAGTATGATAGTGTTGGTACTATACTGGTGTGGTGGTAGCATGATAGGATTAGTGTTCTGTTGTGGTGGGAGCGTGCTGGTAGTGTGATGGTGTTCTGTTGTGGCGGGGGCGTGCTGGTAGTGTGATGGTGTTCTGTTGTGGTGGGAGAGTGCTGGTAGTGTGATGGTGGTCTGTTGGGGTGGGGGCGTGCTGGTAGTGTGATGGTGTTCTGTTGGGGTGGGAGAGTGCTGGTAGTGTGATGGTGTTCTGTTGTGGTGGGAGAGTGCTGGTAGTGTGATGGTGGTCTGTTGGGGTGGGGGCGTGCTGGTAGTGTGATGGTGTTCTGTTGTGGTGGGAGAGTGCTGGTAGTGTGATGGTGGTCTGTTGTGGTGGGAGCGTGCTGGTAGTGTGATGGTGTTCTGTTGTGGTGGGAGAGTGCTGGTAGTGTGATGGTGGTCTGTTGTGGTGGGAGCGTGCTGGTAGTGTGATGGTGGTCTGTTGTGGTGGGAGCGTGCTGGTAGTGTGATGGTGTTCTGTTGTGGTGGGGGTGTGCTGGTAGTGTGATGGTGGTCTGTTGTGGTGGGAGCGTGCTGGTAGTGTGATGGTGGTCTGTTGTGGTGGGAGCGTGCTGGTAGTGTGATGGTGTTCTGTTGTGGTGGGGGCGTGCTGGTAGTGTGATGGTGGTCTGTTGTGGTGGGAGCGTGCTGGTAGTGTGATGGTGGTCTGTTGTGGTGGGAGCGTGCTGGTAGTGTGATGGTGTTCTGTTGTGGTGGGAGAGTGCTGGTAGTGTGATGGTGTTCTGTTGTGGTGGGAGAGTGCTGGTAGTGTGATGGTGGTCTGTTGTGGTGGGAGCGTGCTGGTAGTGTGATGGTGGTCTGTTGTGGTGGGAGCGTGCTGGTAGTGTGATGGTGTTCTGTTGTGGTGGGGGCGTGCTGGTAGTGTGATGGTGTTCTGTTGGGGTGGGGGCGTGCTGGTAGTGTGATGGTGTTCTGTTGTGGTGGGAGAGTGCTGGTAGTGTGATGGTGGTCTGTTGTGGTGGGAGCGTGCTGGTAGTGTGATGGTGTTCTGTTGTGGTGGGAGAGTGCTGGTAGTGTGATGGTGGTCTGTTGTGGTGGGAGCGTGCTGGTAGTGTGATGGTGGTCTGTTGTGGTGGGAGCGTGCTGGTAGTGTGATGGTGTTCTGTTGTGGTGGGGGTGTGCTGGTAGTGTGATGGTGGTCTGTTGTGGTGGGAGCGTGCTGGTAGTGTGATGGTGGTCTGTTGTGGCGGGAGAGTGCTGGTAGTGTGATGGTGTTCTGTTGTGGTGGGGGCGTGCTGGTAGTGTGATGGTGGTCTGTTGGGGTGGGAGCGTGCTGGTAGTGTGATGGTGGTCTGTTGTGGTGGGGGCGTGCTGGTAGTGTGATGGTGGTCTGTTGTGGTGGGAGAGTGCTGGTAGTGTGATGGTGTTCTGTTGTTGGGGGAGCGTGCTGGTAGTGTGATGGTGTTCTGTTGGGGTGGGAGAGTGCTGGTAGTGTGATGGTGGTCTGTTGGGGTGGGAGCGTGCTGGTAGTGTGATGGTGGTCTGTTGTGGTGGGAGAGTGCTGGTAGTGTGATGGTGGTCTGTTGTGGTGGGAGCGTGCTGGTAGTGTGATGGTGTTCTGTTGGGGTGGGAGAGTGCTGGTAGTGTGATGGTGTTCTGTTGTGGTGGGGGCGTGCTGGTAGTGTGATGGTGGTCTGTTGGGGTGGGAGCGTGCTGGTAGTGTGATGGTGTTCTGTTGTGGTGGGAGCGTGCTGGTAGTGTGATGGTGTTCTGTTGTGGTGGGAGAGTGCTGGTAGTGTGATGGTGTTCTGTTGTGGTGGGAGCGTGCTGGTAGTGTGATGGTGTTCTGTTGTGGTGGGGGCGTGCTGGTAGTGTGATGGTGTTCTGTTGTGGTGGGGGCGTGCTGGTAGTGTGATGGTGTTCTGTTGTGGTGGGGGCGTGCTGGTAGTGTGATGGTGGTCTGTTGTGGTGGGAGCGTGCTGGTAGTGTGATGGTGTTCTGTTGGGGTGGGAGAGTGCTGGTAGTGTGATGGTGTTCTGTTGTGGTGGGGGCGTGCTGGTAGTGTGATGGTGGTCTGTTGTGGTGGGAGCGTGCTGGTAGTGTGATGGTGTTCTGTTGGGGTGGGAGAGTGCTGGTAGTGTGATGGTGTTCTGTTGTGGTGGGGGCGTGCTGGTAGTGTGATGGTGTTCTGTTGTGGTGGGGGCGTGCTGGTAGTGTGATGGTGGTCTGTTGGGGTGGGAGCGTGCTGGTAGTGTGATGGTGTTCTGTTGTGGTGGGAGCGTGCTGGTAGTGTGATGGTGTTCTGTTGTGGTGGGAGAGTGCTGGTAGTGTGATGGTGTTCTGTTGTGGTGGGAGAGTGCTGGTAGTGTGATGGTGTTCTGTTGGGGCGGGAGCGTGCTAGTAGTGTGATGGTGTTCTGTTGGGGTGGGGGCGTGCTGGTAGTGTGATGGTGGTCTGTTGGGGTGGGAGCGTGCTGGTAGTGTGATGGTGTTCTGTTGTGGTGGGAGCGTGCTGGTAGTGTGATGGTGTTCTGTTGTGGTGGGAGAGTGCTGGTAGTGTGGTGTTCTGTTGTGGTGGGAGAGTGCTGGTAGTGTGATGGTGTTCTGTTGGGGTGGGAGCGTGCTGGTAGTGTGATGGTGTTCTGTTGTGGCGGGAGCGTGCTGGTAGTGTGATGGTGTTCTGTTGTGGTGGGAGCGTGCTGGTAGTGTGATGGTGTTCTGTTGTTGGGGGAGCGTGCTGGTAGTGTGATGGTGTTCTGTTGGGGCGGGAGCGTGCTGGTAGTGTGATGGTGTTCTGTTGTGGTGGGAGCGTGCTGGTAGTGTGATGGTGTTCTGTTGTGGTGGGGGCGTGCTGGTAGTGTGATGGTGGTCTGTTGGGGTGGGAGCGTGCTGGTAGTGTGATGGTGTTCTGTTGTGGTGGGAGCGTGCTGGTAGTGTGATGGTGTTCTGTTGTGGTGGGGGCGTGCTGGTAGTGTGATGGTGTTCTGTTGTGGTGGGAGCGTGCTGGTAGTGTGATGGTGTTCTGTTGTGGTGGGAGCGTGCTGGTAGTGTGATGGTGTTCTGTTGGGGTGGGGGCGTGCTGGTAGTGTGATGGTGTTCTGTTGTTGGGGGAGCGTGCTGGTAGTGTGATGGTGTTCTGTTGGGGCGGGAGCGTGCTGGTAGTGTGATGGTGTTCTGTTGTGGCGGGAGCGTGCTGGTAGTGTGATGGTGTTCTGTTGTGGCGGGGGCGTGCTGGTAGTGTGATGGTGGTCTGTTGGGGTGGGGGCGTGCTGGTAGTGTGATGGTGTTCTGTTGTGGTGGGGGCGTGCTGGTAGTGTGATGGTGTTCTGTTGGGGCGGGAGCGTGCTGGTAGTGTGATGGTGTTCTGTTGTGGTGGGAGCGTGCTGGTAGTGTGATGGTGTTCTGTTGGGGCGGGAGCGTGCTGGTAGTGTGATGGTGTTCTGTTGGGGTGGGAGCGTGCTGGTAGTGTGATGGTGTTCTGTTGGGGTGGGGGCGTGCTGGTAGTGTGATGGTGTTCTGTTGTGGCGGGAGCGTGCTGGTAGTGTGATGGTGTTCTGTTGTGGCGGGGGCGTGCTGGTAGTGTGATGGTGGTCTGTTGGGGTGGGGGCGTGCTGGTAGTGTGATGGTGTTCTGTTGTGGTGGGAGAGTGCTGGTAGTGTGATGGTGTTCTGTTGTGGTGGGAGAGTGCTTGTAGTGTGATGGTGTTCTGTTGTGGTGGGGGCGTGCTGGTAGTGTGATGGTGTTCTGTTGGGGTGGGAGCGTGCTGGTAGTGTGATGGTGTTCTGTTGTGGTGGGAGCGTGCTGGTAGTGTGATGGTGTTCTGTTGTGGTGGGAGCGTGCTGGTAGTGTGATGGTGTTCTGTTGGGGCGGGAGCGTGCTGGTAGTGTGATGGTGTTCTGTTGGGGCGGGAGCGTGCTGGTAGTGTGATGGTGTTCTGTTGGGGTGGGGGCGTGCTGGTAGTGTGATGGTGTTCTGTTGTGGCGGGAGCGTGCTGGTAGTGTGATGGTGTTCTGTTGTGGCGGGGGCGTGCTGGTAGTGTGATGGTGGTCTGTTGGGGTGGGGGCGTGCTGGTAGTGTGATGGTGTTCTGTTGTGGTGGGAGAGTGCTGGTAGTGTGATGGTGTTCTGTTGTGGTGGGAGAGTGCTTGTAGTGTGATGGTGTTCTGTTGTGGTGGGGGCGTGCTGGTAGTGTGATGGTGTTCTGTTGGGGTGGGAGCGTGCTGGTAGTGTGATGGTGTTCTGTTGTGGTGGGAGCGTGCTGGTAGTGTGATGGTGTTCTGTTGTGGTGGGAGCGTGCTGGTAGTGTGATGGTGTTCTGTTGTGGTGGGAGCGTGCTGGTAGTGTGATGGTGTTCTGTTGTGGTGGGAGCGTGCTGGTAGTGTGATGGTGTTCTGTTGTGGTGGGGGCGTGCTGGTAGTGTGATGGTGTTCTGTTGTGGCGGGAGAGTGCTGGTAGTGTGGTGGTGTTCTGTTGTGGCGGGAGCGTGCTGGTAGTGTGATGGTGTTCTGTTGTGGCGGGAGCGTGCTGGTAGTGTGATGGTGTTCTGTTGTGGCGGGAGCGTGCTGGTAGTGTGATGGTGTTCTGTTGTGGCGGGAGAGTGCTGGTAGTGTGATGGTGTTCTGTTGTGGCGGGAGCGTGCTGGTAGTGTGATGGTGTTCTGTTGTGGCGGGAGAGTGCTGGTAGTGTGATGGTGTTCTGTTGTGGCGGGAGAGTGCTGGTAGTGTGATGGTGTTCTGTTGGGGCGGGAGCGTGCTGGTAGTGTGATGGTGTTCTGTTGTGGCGGGAGCGTGCTGGTAGTGTGATGGTGTTCTGTTGTGGCGGGAGAGTGCTGGTAGTGTGATGGTGTTCTGTTGTGGCGGGAGCGTGCTGGTAGTGTGATGGTGTTCTGTTGTGGCGGGAGCGTGCTGGTAGTGTGATGGTGGTCTGTTGGGGGTGGGAGAGTGCTGGTAGTGTGATGGTGGTCTGTTGGGGGTGGGAGAGTGCTGGTAGTGTGATGGTGTTCTGTTGTGGCGGGAGCGTGCTGGTAGTGTGATGGTGTTCTGTTGTGGCGGGAGAGTGCTGGTAGTGTGATGGTGGTCTGTTGGGGGTGGGAGAGTGCTGGTAGTGTGATGGTGGTCTGTTGGGGGTGGGAGAGTGCTGGTAGTGTGATGGTGTTCTGTTGTGGTGGGAGTGTGCTGGTAGTGTGATGGTGGTCTGTTGTGGCGGGAGCGTGCTGGTAGTGTGATGGTGGTCTGTTGTGGCGGGAGCGTGCTGGTAGTGTGATGGTGTTCTGTTGTGGTGGGAGCGTGCTGGTAGTGTGATGGTGGTCTGTTGTGGTGGGAGCGTGCTGGTAGTGTGATGGTGGTCTGTTGTGGTGGGAGCGTGCTGGTAGTGTGATGGTGTTCTGTTGTGGTGGGAGCGTGCTGGTAGTGTGATGGTGTTCTGTTGTGGTGGGGGCGTGCTGGTAGTGTGATGGTGTTCTGTTGGGGTGGGGGCGTGCTGGTAGTGTGATGGTGTTCTGTTGTGGTGGGAGCGTGCTGGTAGTGTGATGGTGTTCTGTTGTGGTGGGAGCGTGCTGGCAGTACTAGTGGCGTGTTATATTAGATGGTGATGGTATTAGTACTGTGTAGTAGTGTGATGGTTGTTGTATTGGTAGTGTGATGGTAGTATTATGGTCACAATGGTCTGGTAGTAGTGTGGTGGGAGTATAGTATATTGTTGTTGTAGACGTATGGTGTGATGGTAGTACTAGGAGCAGTGGTATGGTGTTAATTGTATGTCGCAGTGGTAGTATGGTATGATGATGGTGGTGGTAGTACTAGTAGTAAGGTACAATCATAGTAGTATTATGGTAGTATAGTAGTACCATACTACAGTACATGTCAAGATTAAATTGAAAGAATTGTATTGTACATGACTTTAGCTACCACCTTTTTAAGCATTGTCAGTTTCCAGGCAACAAAAACGTGACTGGGCAACACCCTGGAGCTTTTACTTGCGCACTCTGCTGTATTTATGATTTGTCCCCTTCTGTGTCCATCACAGATCTTATGTTTGGAGAAGAGTCTGGAAGAAATGCTCACCCGAGTGGACGAGTTTGTGGGGATGTTGGACATGGTGAGTTAATGACAAACACACGCAATTCCCTGTATAGTTACTTTTAACCATTTCATTCAGTTGTTATCACAGTGAAGCACAACATGGTTTGTAAATAATTCCTTTTGTGCAGATTCGCAATGACACCTCTCAGATCGTGAACATCAGCCTGCCTCAGATTTACAAAAAATCCGAGGACATGAGACACATTTACAGGAAAATCGATAAGCTGGAGGTATTTGTATGTTAAATAACAGGATGTGCTACATGAGCGGCTAATATTCAACAGTGTTGCCTACATGTGTGTCTTTTATATCCGTTTTATTTCAAGGCTTTTGTGAAGATGGTCGCAGCAAACGTGAGTCTCATGGAGGAGCAAGTCATCGAGGCCGAAAGTGAAGCCCGGACTCTACCTGGTGCTTTCAAAAAGATTTTCCGAACAATGAACGTCTCGGGATTTTTAAATGTAAGTAATGTGAAAAGAGGGTGTTTGACTATATAACGACGTTACTGTGAACTGTGCTGTAAACATTATGAGAGATGGGGATATTATGTAACAAGGAAGAGTTTCTGGAGAATAAAGTGTCTTTCTCGAACAGTTCAGCGATACAGGGTGTTTATTCACCTTCGTGAATTTAGCAACACATGAGGAGAACGCAGCGTCGTAGTCGAGTCACTAAACCTCGAGTCCAGTCTCGAGTCCCCAGTGTTCAAGTCCAAGTCGTTAAAGAAAATTTCGAGTCAAGTCCGAGAACAAGACTCCATCCGCGTCATTTGACGGTGGCTGTTGCTGCCTTTATGTGAAAACGTCTCTGCTACTGTGTTGGACTAACGTTCCTGCTCGACTGCCCCATTTTAGTTAATAGGCTACAGATAAAAAGCTAATTCATCGCTCAGCAAGCCCCGCCCACTATCAACAGGGCAAATAACATGAGAGAGGGTTAACACTAGCTACTTCATCGCTCAGTAAGCAAGCCCCACCCACTATCAACAGGGCAAATAACATGAGAGGGTTAACACTAGCTAGTTCATCGCTCAGTAAGCAAGCCCCACCCACTATCAACAGGGAAAATAACATGAGAGGGTTAACACTAGCTAGTTCATCACTCAGCAAGCCCTGCCCACTATCAACAGGGCAATAACATGAGAGTTAACACTAGCTCGTTCATCGCTCAGCAAGCCCCGCCCACTATCAGCAGGTCAAATAACATGACAGAGGATTGACACTAGCTAGTTCATCGTTCAGTAAATAAGCCCCACCCACTATCAACAGGGGAAATAACATGAGAGGGTTAACACGAGCTAGTTCATTGCTCAGCAAGCCCCGCCCACTATCAACAGGGCAATGAACATAGCGTGTCACTTCCTTCTCTGGGTGGAGTCTTACCAAATGACTATTGAAGTTCGAGGTTGTCCCCGTCATCTCCTCGATAGTTCTTCTACATATGGAACACAGAGCAGTGCATTTTTTTTTCCCACTGCATGAGAAGTCTGTATCAGCAAAGCAGACAATCCTAGAGGTGTTCTCTTCAGGCATTTTAGCGCCATTAACGTTAGTTTGTTCCTGAACATGATGTATGAACAGGTTAATGTACATTCTCTTGCACGAAAATTAGTATAAAATTAATGTAGCTATAGATATCTTATGCCAAATTATTATGGCACATTACAAAAAAGAAAGAAAAAATCCGAGTGATCAGTGCTTACGTCCAAGTCAAGTCACGAGTTCTTAAAATTTAAGGCGCGAGTCGGACTCGGGGCGGCACGGTGGTGTAGTGGTTAGCGCTGTCGCCTCACAGCAAGAAGGTCCTGGGTTCGAGCCCCGGGGCCGGCGAGGGCCTTTCTGTGTGGAGTTTGCATGTTCTCCCCGTGTCTGCGTGGGTTTCCTCCGGGTGCTCCGGTTTCCCCCACAGTCCAAAGACATGCAGGTTAGGTTAACTGGTGACTCTAAATTGAGCGTAGGTGTGAATGTGAGTGTGAATGGTTGTCTGTGTCTATGTGTCAGCCCTGTGATGACCTGGCGACTTGTCCAGGGTGTACCCCGCCTTTCGCCCATATAGTCAGCTGGGATAGGCTCCAGCTTGCCTGCGACCCTGTAGAAGGATAAAGCGGCTAGAGATAATGAGATGAGATGAGTCGGACTCGAATACTGCAAGCCTGGGAGAACGTGAATAAAAGTATTTTTCAGTTCATTTGTGCACACAAACACACACTCGGACATGTTTGGAATCATTTGGGTGTTAATCGGGTTCCAGGTCATTAAAACGTCATTAAAACATTTAACGGTTAATTTCTCAAACAATTTGAGGACAAACTTTTATTTTGCGTGTACAAACGATGCCCAAACGAATCAAAAATACCTTTAGCCACATTCTCATTCATATCATATGGGGTGCCAACTTCACAGAAGTTGTTCATTCTTATGTATGACTGCTCAATTTCTCCCGAAAGACATTCTTAGGATTATACACTCCCCAGCCACTTTATTAGGAACACCCATCCACCTGCTGTTTGATGCAGTTCTCGAATCAGCCAGTCCCAAATGAAGAGCTTCAGTTAAAGGTCCCATGGCATGGTTTTTTCATTAATTGTGCGGTGGTCTCTAGTATGAATGAATGCCCTGTGAGCCGGTTTTGGTGAAAAAAATGCTGTGGTTCTCCTGTTTCAGGCTGTTCTAGTTTGGTGGAGGAGCGGGTGGCGGGAGAGCGACAGGATTTCAGCTCTTATCATTAATATTCATGACATGTAAACGTGCAAACCTCTGATTGGCTAACAGCACTGTGACGCTACCTCCAGTGGGTCAGAACAAGCGGATGTGGGTGTCTTACTACGGCGAGAGAGAAGGAACAAACCGCGAAAGGAAAAATACCGCGTGCTGACGTCATTAAGGTGCGACCCGAGGAAATAAAATAAATTCAGCAAATGTTTGGGTTTTTACTGAACAAACAAACAAATAAAATGAATGAGTGACTTAAAAAAAAGAATGTGGGTGTGTTTGTAAAAACTGTTTTGATTGGCTATTATAACAGAGCATGCTGCATGCTTTTTGGTTTTGTAGCGCAGAGTACCTGGCTAACTGCAGGAAGCGGTTAGCTGCACAGCTAATGTAGCCATTGCAAGGCTAACGCACCGATTTTAAAACACGGCAAAACGACTTAACAGTTCTACACTTACTTGTTCGGTGTTTGTGGCTGATGCGGCAGGGATGCTTGGTACGGACCCAGGCTTCAGTGACAGTTGATGTGCAAAACCTGCCCTGTACTGTCCCAAGTTGTGGAAACATTCCTCAGGAAAATGCTTCCGACAAACATACACCGTCTTAGGTAGACTCGACGGCGTATTATTGGAGTAAATAAAATTAAGCCACTGCGTCTTCAGGGGCTCTCCCGTCGGCAGTAAAAACAGACTCCTTTCTGTGTTGTCACATCCATGTACAGCGCAACTTCCATGTTTGGTGGCAACTTTTGAGCTGGGCAGGCAATCCATACAGTGGGTGGGAATCCAGAGGGGGGCGTGGGGATCATCTCCCTTGCTGACGTAGTAAAGGGAAGAGCCTATCAACGCGCCATTTTGACGCGCCATTCTCAAATGTTGACAAAGGGTGGGCATAGTTTGGTTTATACATTATGAAATTTCTAGCCACTGGGGTGACTTAAGAAGGTCAGAGGAGCTCATTTTAACGTTAAAAAACCTCAGAAAGTGAAAATTTCATGCCATGGGACTTTTAATGTTCACTGCATTCAAACATCAGAATGGGGGGAAAAAACTGTGATCTCAAAGTGTGACTTTCTTTCACTGTGGCATGGGTGTTGGTTTGAGCCAGATGGACCGCTGGTTTGAGGTTTTCAGAAAGTGCTGATCTCCTGTAGCCTGGGCCCGCCCATCCTAAGTGTGACGCAACACGAGGACCTGTTGCGAACTTAGTCTGGCAAGGCAAGCTATCTCCAGCTCTTCCAAGCTCCTGAAAAATCGGGAGCCAATCAACTTTGAGCATCTCCATCGGCCCTGGGTAGAGGCATGTTCAAGGCAGTGATGTAGTAGAACTGCGACCGGAAGCCATAGATTGTTTACAGAATCTATGCCGGAAGCACTTCATTTACTAGAAACATTACGAACATGGAGCAGCGGCAAGCCTTTAACACAGCGGTAGATGCTGTATTGAAAGCATTCAACGGGAAGTTCTCATTGAAAATGGAGCAAAGAGCAGCCCTGGAGGTATTTATCTTCTTCCTGTTACTCAAGCAGTTTCTGTCGCGTCACATACGTCAGAGGAAAGAGTGATGTGATTGGTTTAAGCTTCGTCACAGCCTTTTCTGGCTTCGACCAGTAGCAAACTGAGGCATTTCAGGGAGGCGGGTCAACCACGCGCTTTGGGAAACGGTTGGGCTTAATATCTTTGCCAGACCAAATGCTCGCAGAGCTTTGAAGTCGCGTTAGCCAGACTAGATCTCCTGGGGGTTTCACACACAACAGTCTCGAGAGTTTTTATACAGACAGAATGGTGCGAAAAACATCGTGAGTGAGGGACAGTTCTGTGGGTGGAAACAAATGCCTTGTTGATAAGAGAGATCAGAGGAAAATGGCCAGACTGGTTCGAGCTTTTTATTTATTTATTTATTGGCCAGGAAGGATATAGTAACTCCTAGCAACTCTTTACAACCGTGGTGAGCAGAAAAGCTTCTCAGCATGCAACAGCAGAAGAACACATTGGGTTCCAGTCCTGTGTTGTTTGAGCGATTATGCCATACCTGTAGGTGGCAGTAAAGCAACAAGGTTTCCACCAGCACCAAAGTGGAAGGATGCAGAAAAGTTACCAGATTCACACAGACTTTTGTGTCATGAAGACAATGTTTGTTTTAACAAAAAGGAAAAAAAAAACAGTTTGCATGTTAATGCGAGTATTCCCCGTTTGTTTTGGCCCCAAAGGCGTGCCGTAATAGACTCCTTGTGTGGTGAGATGTAAAATGGTGATATAGCAGTCAGAAAGACAGCCGCCCGTGTAGTCATAAGCACATTTTCACCTTTTTCTGCTGAAAACAAACTATTTTTAACCATTTTCAGCTAAAATATTTTCGATATACTGAACTGATTTTAACTATAGACCCGTGTAATGTTAGCCAGGTCCCTTCTTACCCTGACACACCCATCACTCAGGAATAGGGTCAGTCTGGACTCATCAGACCACATGACCTTTGTCCATTCATCCAGAGTCCAATCTTTGTTCCTTAGCAAATTAAAACCTTTTCTTCTGATCAGCCTCAATAACAAGTGGTTTCCACAGCTGTTTAGTCCCGATCCTGCGAGGTCTCTCACATTGTGAGGGTGGAAATGATCTTAGGGCGTATTCACACCTACGTTGTTTGGTCCGGACCAAACGAACCAAATTTCCCTTGGCCCGGACCTTTTGGGTTGGTCTGAATACAAACCACTGAACTCTGGTCCGGACCAAACAAGCGGACCGAGACCGAGCTGCAAGGTCGGACTCGGTCCGGACCAAAGGAACTCTGGTGCGGATCTTTTGGAGGTGTGAAAGCAGACCGGACCTAATCCGACAGTTTTGCTTTTTTGTACCTCGGGAGCTTCCGTCGTTTGTCGAGCATTATGGGAAACAGAGTCTTGACACTCCACCGCAAAGTGCAAGCACTGTTTCGGTTGTCAAGGGAACCTTACAACAGTCGTTCAGTCACTCAGACCAGTGGTAGGCTAGACTACAGAGTACAAAAAATGAGTAGGGGGCAAACGTGGGCCGAGGAAGAAACGCGTACCCTTGTGGATATATGGGCAGATGTCCACATATCTGAGCTTTTGGAGAGAACACACAAAAATGCCGACGTGTTTGCTGTATTCAGTGAGAAAATGAAGGAGAAGGGGTTCACGCGCTCCCCAGAACAATGTCGGCTAAAAGTGAAGAAACTCCGTCAGACCTACATTAAAATCAGGGACGTTCTTTCAAAAAGTGGCGGTACTAGCGACTTGCATGAAGAGCCAGAACTGTCACAACATGATGTGCGCTCATCAGCGCTATCCTCCGTGACTACTTTTGAACTTAACGCTTTGTGCGCGTGTCGTCTCTGACCAATAGCTGAACGACCTCAGGGCGCGTGGCTTTGTTGACAGATTTTTGGTCCGCTTACTAAAATGTACAGTGTGAAAGCGAACCGCACCAAAATGAAAAAATAAAAAAAAACATTTGTTTCGGACCAAAGCAAGTGAACTATCGAACTATCCTGGTCTGAATACACCCTTAATTTCACTACATAGCCATGAGTTCTACTGTTGATTTTTGTTTTAAGATTCAACCTCAAGTGTTTGTGATCTCTGATCGTGATCAGTCAGGATCTTTGGATTTTTTTCCAACCACATTTTTTTTTCCCCCCCCACAAAGTTGAAAATCACTATCCTTCCAGGTTTTAATAATGCGATATACAGTTCTTAACCAAAGTCCAGTCATTTCGGAACTCTCCTTAGTTGTTTTCTTTCCTTGATCCAGGCCAATAATTTGACCTTCTGAAACACAGTAACATCTTTTCCATGAGCGCAGGATACGCCTTCCGACATGTTTGTTTAAGAAATGAGAAGCTACTCACTGCATCAGTTCGGGCTAAAAGAATTCTTGCAGCTGAAACATTAATCACTGCAGTAATTATCCAATCAAAGGCTCTTAAAGGGGAACAGAAGTCATTTTTAAATTTGCTGTATTTCTTAATTAATGTGTTATTCAATTACGGTTTTAGTCACCTTTATATCGTGACTCGTATTGGCAACTAATTGTAATTAAATATTATATTTATCGGCCAATTCGGTTTTTATCCATGTTGAATTTAGTTCGTTTGGTCCACGGCAGGTGTCGCTTATCCGCGCGATCTTCATGAGACTTGGAAACGTGAAGTGTCAGCCAGGTGTCAGCGCCGCCATTTTGAAAACTGTTTTCCAAACGAAATATTGCACAAAAACGAGTTTAAATGACGATTAATGCCTACTTTTTTCAAACTTTCCTGATTCCTATCAAAACAAACAAAACTTCCGGCTTGATTACGTCAGCATTCGAAAGAGGGCGCGCGCGTCTTTTGACAACCCCTCCCTGTGTCCGAAATCGCTCCCTACTCACTATATAGGGCACTGTATAGTGGGGACACTGTTTTGTAGTGCTGTCCGTGCTGAAAGAAATCAAATTAAAAGTCTCAAATTTGATTTAATAAAAGGCAGCGGCAAAGATGAAAGAATTCAGCTTTGATTTAAAAGAACTGAAAGCTGCAGGTACTTTGTATTTATTAATGTGGGAAATACGCTCAGTATAATATGGATTTATCACAAAAACACACGCATGTATTTTATTATTTTGAAACCCACCAGCCGACTGATCTGGCACGTTTTAATTGTGCGACAGTAATGACGTAAATAACGGCATGACAGCACTCATTATATAGTCCTCTATATAGTATTGTTTGTCTGAGTGTTTAGTCTATGTCTGGTTCCTATCTAGTGTTTATACTGCTTATATTGTTGTTTGTTTTTTTCAATTATTCTATTTTTATTTATTGCATTGCCTGTTTGCACCGTGGGTCAGAGAGGACTGATATTTCATCTGTGCTGTATGTCGAGCATGTATAGCATATTTGACAAAGTTGACTTGATAGTAATTCCCTATATAGGGAGTAGTGAACGAGTGAGCGATTTCGGACACAGGGAACGTTGGCAGATGTCGGTCACTTTGATTTCCGCTGTACGTTTTACTTCCCTCCTACGATGTCTCGCACAGGTCTCAACGAATCTTGTTTACGGCCGTTGCTTTGACATATGGACTGATATATTACAGAGCATATTTCAAACACTCATAAGTTGCTATAGCAGCGACAAAATAGCGATCAAAAATGCATTCCGATATTTAATACAGGGATGTGATTCTTCCGCGAATTCGCGGAATTCCGCTTTTTTCACCTCAAAACTTGAAAATTTTTTTTCCGATTTTTCCCTCATCCACATTCGTATCCTATTCGTTCCGACTTTGTTTGAAAGATGGCAGCCTCGGATTTGCATCTTTACGCCTCGATCACGGAGGCTGCCATCTTTCAACTCTTTGTTTGAAGCGAGCTTACGTACAGCTATCTAACAAGCGCGTTTATTGGTTGTTACAGAGCGATGAGCCAATCACGTACCTCGTTTCATCTCAATGACGTAATTGCGTAAATGACGTAATTACGTCAATGAGATGAAACTAGGTACGTGATTGGCTCATCGCTCTGTAACAACCAATGAATGCGCTTGTTAGCTGTATGTAAGCTCGCTTCAAACAAAGAGTTGAAAGATGGCAGCCTCCGTGATCGAGGCGTAAAGATGCAAATCGAGTTAAAGAAATCGACAGAATAGTGAAAAAAAAGTTCCGCTGGGAATGGTTGGAGAAAAACCGCGGCTCGCCTCGGGGCGAATTACGTCACAAGGCGCGGGGCTAGCGGGCCCTGCTCGCGCTGGTTCTTTGGGGGGGGGGGGGGGGGGGTGAGAGAGAGAGTGTGTGTGTGTGAGAGTTGCATGTTGACCATTAAATTGGCTTGAATTTGTTAATCATGACAAGTTTTTTCTTGTGTGTTTGCTTGCCATTTTAGTACAATTTTTAAGTCAGAAAACCCCAAAACCCAGGAGCTTCAGGGGGGCTTCCCCCCTTGTCCCCCCACCAGGCCACTGCCCTGGACCAGCTGGGGGCCTGCGGCCCCCAGACCCCCAGCTAAAATTTTCAGATAATTTCACCAGCCCCAAATCACATCCCTGTTAATAAAATGAGAGAATTTTGATAATAAAAAACTTGCCTTCAGTTCTCCTTTAAGTATTTGCTTATGTAAATCCAAATGGTGCCACCCCCTGCCCCTCCCAGGGTTTGGATGGATGGATGGATGGTAGGTAGGTACTGGATGCAAAATGTCAGTGTATGAAATGATTAGCAGCTTGCTAACATCACACCCTTACTCCTAGCTAGTAATGGCCAAGATGACAAATTAAAAAAAAAAAATCATTTAAGAGTTGAAAGAAAATGTGTTGAGGATAAATGTTTACGTGTTCTCCTCAAAAGGATCCAGTTATCTCACTTGGAATATCCGGTAAAACGTTTGAATTTCACTTTGAGCTCTACCCTGTCACAGTCTCTCCCAGCTCTGACTTCCCATGGAGATTATTCTGGTTTAATGTGGCGTTAGTCTTGACGCGTTTCACTGTATAATTAATCATTTGATTCCTGGTACTTGACGTTCTGGCGTCAAGAACAGGATTCACTTCCTCCGTTCATCTCGTGGAATTCCTCCTTGATCGTGATTCCATGAGCACGTCCTCTTTTATCACCCCGTACCATGTGTCTTGTCTTCTGTAGTGGAGTCGCACCCAGGCTGTATGAGCCAAGCATTTCCTGTTTCCCCCACGGTTAACTGTCGCTGTGTGGATTGGAGTATTGTTATAAACCGTGGCTGTGATTTCATGTCTTGCTTTTTCTCTTAAATCCAGAAACCATCCAGCCCCAAACGAGCAGCAGCCCAGCAGCACCAGGAGATTCCTACCGTCTTCAGGACCGAGGATTTCTTCCCCACTCAGCCAGAACCGTGATCACGGAAAACACTGTAGCGTCAATCTCGCCAAAGGTCCAAGCTGCGCGTCGCAGCGAGACGGCCACTTCGACAGCAATATCAAAGCGGGACTTGAGAACGCCGATCACAGCCGAGCACTCTTTTAGCACACCGTTAGATGGCAGCTAGTTTTATAACAAAGTTTTTGTTTTTAAAGGACTTTTGTTTAAAGTGCCTCTCTTGGAAACGTCGCTGTTTTCACTCACACATGCGAGCAAACAGGCATGTGTCGATATCAAATATTCACATCGCGCTAATTTCATAAACAGCTTAGCTTTCTGTAACGGGATCTCGGAAGGTAGTTCCGGCTGCAAGACAAATTCCAGGTTTGTATTAACACGCCCACTCTAATCTACCGCGCTTATTATCGTTTCTATAGTAACGACTGACTGACTTCCACAGAGGTTTATGCAACTGTACAACGTCAAACTTCGCATTAAACCTGAAGCACATGGAGTTGTCTCGAGCTTGAATTTTGGCTCAACTCCATGCAGGTAGGAGGAGCTAGATCAGGGCTGACTCCACCCCACCACCCGGACATTTTGTTCCGCACTGAGGGTTACTTTGCAGAGTTTTCTCCATAGCAACAAATCAAACACTATGTCTAAACTGTAGACGCGAGTACCTCTATAAATTTTACACAACGGATTAAAAATGAAATCCAGTACAAACCTGGCAAACGTTTAATTTTTTCTTAAATCATAAAATTAACTGGTATTGAATTCTTTAGTAACAGCGACAGGGATTTGAACGTGAAAGTCAGGTCTCGGGAGTTTAAAGGATTCAGTCATGTCACCTCGAACGAAGATGTTTTGTTCCTACCGTGTTTATATTTTATGCTTTAAGTTAAATATTGTACACCTGATTATCGACACATGCCTAATAGCAAACGCTAGAAAGACTTTGAGGTTTTTAATTAAAATTGTGTAAATTTTTTATAGTGATGTTTTGATCTTGGTCTTTTTTTTTTTTTTTTGCCAGTTTTTTTTTTTTTTTTTTTTTTGCATTAACATGACTAACACCATAGCTTGAACAAACTTTATTTCATTTCAAGTGTGCATTTATTTACACAACACCACCACCACCATCACGGCTGCTTGTGCTTCTTGTTCATACGGTAAATTACCACTTTATCCTCTTCAGGCCACAGGAAAGGAAATCTGTGGTTATTTCTGTTTTGAGTAAATCTTTTTTTTTTATGCTTATCCTTATGATGATCAGTGAGCTTGACTGTTAATTTCGCTAATTTAATGACTCGATTTGTAAGGAATGTACATTTATTTATAATAAAAAGTAAACAATATTGTCAGAAGAACAGACATCTTGAGTGGCTGCATTTACATTTGTTCATTTGCAAGCAGTTTTCCCCAAAGCTCTTCTTTCAGTTTCTTTTTCTTTTGTTCTGGTTTTAAAGGAACAGTCCACCGTACTTCCATAATGAAATATGCTCTTATCTGAATTGAGACGAGCTGCTCCGTACCTCTCCGAGCTTTGCGCGACCTCCCAGTCAGTCAGACGCGCTGTCACTCCTGTTAGCAATGTAGCTAGGCTCAGCATGGCCAATGGTATTTTTTGGGGCTGTAGTTAGATGCGACCAAACTCTTCCGCGTTTTTCCTGTTTACATAGGTTTATATGACCAGTGATATGAAACAAGTTCAGTTACACAAATTGAAACGTAGCGATTTTCTATGCTATGGAAAGTCCGCACTATAATGACAGGCGTACTAACACCTTCTGCGCGCTTCGGCAGCGCATTGATATCTGAGCTCCGTATCAGTGCGCTGCCGAAGCGCGCAGAAGGTGTTAGTACGCCTGTCATTATAGTGCGCACTTTCCATAGCATAGAAAATCGCTACGTTTCAATTTATGTAACTGAACTTGTTTCATGTCACCGGTCATATAAACCTATGTAAACAGGAAAAACGCGGAAGAGTTTGGTCGCATCTAACTACAGCCCCAAAAAATACCATTGGCCATGCTGAGCCTAGCTACATTGCTAACAGGAGTGACAGCGCGTCTGACTGCGTCTGACTGACTGGGAGGTTGCGCAAAGCTCGGACAGGTACAGAGCAGCTCGTCTCAATTCAGATAAGAGCATATTTCATTATGGAAGTACGGTGGACTGTTCCTTTAAACCTATCACGTGACCAAAGATCTCAAAGGTCAACGGTGATATTTCCAGACGGCATGTTGCCTGTATATGATAAAGGATGCAGGAAAAATGTGTACACTAAATTTATTACATTATTCTCATATTAAAATGAAACTCAATGTAAATAGTGAAGCATTTTGAAGTCAAGTTTATTTCTAAAGCGCTTTTAACAATAGACATTGTCACAAGGCAGCTTCACAGAAAGTTAAAAGCTTTAAACATGAGCTACAGTGGCATGCAAAAGTTTGGGCACCCTTACTGAAAATGTCTGTTACTGTGAATAGTTAAGTGAGCAGAAGATGAACTGATCACCAAAAGGCATAAAGGTAAAGACGACACATTTCTTTTCAGCGTTTTCTGGAAGATTTGTATTTTTATTTATTTTTTTTGTGTGTACAATTGGAGAGTGAAAAAAAGAAAAGGAACACCATGTGAAAGTTTGGGCACCCCAATACATTTGAGTTGTCAGGTAACTTTTTTTTTTTTAAACCAAGGTTCCAAACCTTAATTAGCTTATTGAGCTGTGGCTTGTTCAAATTCTTCGTTAGGAAAGGTCAGATGATGCAGATTTCAAAGCTGTATAAATTCTCTGACTCCTCAAACTTGTCCCTAAAATCAACAGCCATGGGCTCCTCTAAGCAACTCCCTCGCATTCTGAACTAGAAAAGCACTGGAGAGCGCAGACCTCCTCCAAGAATCCTTTTAAAAAAATCCGGGATCCAGAAGGTGATCTGGATCGCCACCAAAATTTAATGGATTGTTACTTGTGCCCAGTCACACCTTTGGAAAAAATTTCAGAGTAATCCGTTCATAACTTTTTTTCCTAACAGACAAACCAACACTACCGGAAACATAACCTCCTTGGCGGAGGTAATAAAAAATAATTGATGCTCACAAAGCAGGAGAAGGCTACAAGAACGTAACAAAGTGTTTTCAAGTAGCTGTTTCCTCAGATTGTAATGTTATTAAGAAATGGCAGTTAACAGTGGAGATCAAGGTGAGGTCTGGAAGATGAAGAAAACTTTCTGAAAGAACTGCTCGTTGGATTGCTAGAAAGGCAAATAAAAACCCCTGTTTAACTGCAAAAGACCTTCAGAAAGATTTAGCAGACCCTGGAGTGGTGGTGCACTGTTCTACTATGCAGCAACACCTGAACAAATATGACCTTCTTGAGAGAGTCATCAGAAGAAAACCGTTCCTGCGTCCTAGCCACAATATTCAGCATCTGAAGTTTGCAAATGAACATCTAAGCAAGCCTGATGCATTTTGGAAACAAGTCCTGTGGACTGATGAAATCAAAATAGAACTTTTTGGCCACAATGTGCAAAGGTATGTCTCATCTCATCTCATTATCTCTAGCCGCTTTATCCTGTCCTACAGGGTCGCAGGCAAGCTGGAGCCTATCCCAGCTGACTACGGGCGAAAGGCGGGGTACACCCTGGACAAGTCGCCAGGTCATCACAGGGCTGACACATAGAGACAGACAACCATTCACACTCTCATTCACACCTACGGTCAATTTAGAGTCACCAGTTAACCTAACCTGCATGTCTTTGGACTGTGGGGGAAACCGGAGCACCCGGAGGAAACCCACGCAGACAACATGTAAACTCCGCACAGAAAGGCCCTCGCCGGCCACGGGGCTCGAACCCGGACCTTCTTATTGTGAGGTGACAGCGCTAACAACTACACCACCGTGCCGCCTGCAAAGGTATGTTTGGAGAAAAAAGGGTGCCAAATTCCAGGAAAAGAACACCTCTCCAACTCTGAAGCATGGGTGTGGATCGATCATGCTTTGGGGTTGTGTTGCAGCCAGTGGCACAGGGCACATTTCATTGGTTGAGGGAAGCATGGATTTTAATAAATACCAGCAAATTCTGAAAGCAAACATCACACCATCTGTAAAAAAGTTGAAGTTAAAAAGAGGATGGGTCTGACAATAAGACGATGATCCAAAACACACCTCAAAATCTACAATGGAATACCTCAAGAGGCACAAGCTGAAGGTTTTGCCCGGGCCCTCACAGTCCCCGACCTAAACATCATTGAAAATCTGTGGATAGATCTCAAAAGAGCAGTGCATGCAAGAGAGCCCAAGAAACTTGTAGAACTGGAAGCCTTTTGCAAGGATGAATGTGTGAAAATCCCCCAGGTAAGAACTGAAAGATTATTAGCTGGCTACAAAAAGTGTTTACAAGCTGCGATACTTGCAAAAGGGGGTGTTACTAGGTACTAACCATGCAGGGTGCCCAAACTTTTGCTTCGGGCCCTTTTCCTTTTTTGTCATTCTGAAAATGTAAAAGATGAAAATAAAAAATTGTTTTTGCTTAAAATATAAAGGGAATGAGTCATCTTTAACTTTATGCCTTTTGGAGATCATTTCATCTTCAACTTGCTTAACTGTTCACAGTAACAGCAATTTTGACCAGGGGTGCCCAAACTTTTGCATACCACTGTAATTTTATCCCCAATGATCAAGTCTGTGGTGACGGTGGCGAGGAAAAACTCCCTCAGACGACATGAGGAAGAAACCTCGAGAGGAACCAGACTCAATAAGGGAACCCATCCTCATCTTGGTGATAACATTTAGCACAATAATAAGTAACTTGCTTCTATAACTGTGCGCTATAGAGCCACAAAGTATAATTGTGTAACCAGGAAATTCATTATAGGTTTAACATGAAGTCTGTTTTGTTGAAGTTATAAACTGTTCATTGATGGAAACTTGAGTGCAAAACTGTTCATGACTCCTGCGGTCCTAAAGTTAGCAAGTCGACTGGAGTTCTCAGCCATAAAAGTATGACTGTAAATGTCCAGAGTGTCTTCTCAGTGCGACTTTCAACTGTCCGTATGGGGCCGTCCTCTACAGGAGTGACGTGATGAGACTCCAGCCAGAAGTAGGGCATCAGGATGGATCAGGCAGGTCCAAGGAGCAGAAGAGGTCAGGATCTTACTGGTGTCTCAGGATCAACATGTAACTCAGAGAGGGACAGACAGAGGGAAGAGACATGGAGAAGAGAGAGAGAAAACACAGGTTGTTTGGTATGCCCAATGTCACTTAGAGTAAGAAACTAACTATGACAGTATAACTAAAAAGGGAGAGCCAGAAGGTAACACAGTCATGAGGGAGCCCTGGGACATGAAGCACACAGCCACTACATCGTCGTCAAACCCAAGTGAGTGGGGGACTGACAGCATCCATACATCCCAGTTTACCAAAACACTCCGTGCATGAGGATCCTCCAGATCTCCTCCTTTACCTAATAAAAACTATTAACAAAAGGCTTGACTAAACATATGTTTTCAACCTAGACTTAAAACAGAGACTGTGTCTAAGTCCTGATCATTTTTAAATAAATGATCGTGTAGCAAGTGTATATTTGACTTCTGCTCTCATGATAAATATTTTTATACAAGAAAGAAAAGAAACTTTGTCATTGCACTGTCAAGGTACTCAGCAATGATAAGCAGTTTAGCATTGACCAGAAGTACAAATAGTAAATTTGGGCAAATTGCAGATTGAATATGTTATTAATTAATGGCTATGGGCACTAATTACAGTACATGCCTGAGTAGATAGTGTACTTGTATTTCATATTGCTATGTTAGCATAGAAAATCTCTAATAGGTCTTTTGACCACAGGATACAGTTTCTGACATGGTTGTTTAAGAAATGAGAAGCTACTCACCACATCCATCCATTATCCATAACCGCTTATCCTGTACAGGGTCGCGGGCAAGCTGGAGCCTATCCCAGCTGACTATGGGTGAGAGGCGGGGTACATGCTGGACAAGTCGCCAGGTCATCACAGGGCTGACACATAGAGATAATCATTCACATTCACGGTCAATTTAGAGCCACCAATTAACCTAACCTGCATGTCTTTGGACTGTGGGGGAAACCGGAGCACCCGGAGGAAACCCATGCAGACATGGGGAGAACATGCAAACGCCACACAGAGAGGCCCTCGTCAGCCATTGGGCTCGAACCTAGGAGCGTCTTGCTGTGAGGCAACAGTGCTAACCACTACACCACCGTGCCGCCCTACTCGCTGCATCAGTTTGGGTGAAAAGAATTGTTGCAGCTGAAACATTAATCACTGCAGCAATTATCCAATCACAGGCTCTTAAGTATTTGCTCATTTAATATGCCACTACATACATTTATACACACACCAATTAGGTATAAAATTAAACCAATGACACGTGAAGTTAATAACATTCTCTCATTGTCAAGGGGTGGGATATATTAGACAGCAAAAGAAGAGAACAGTCAGTTCTTGAAATTGATGTGTTGGAAGCAGGAAAAATGGGCAAGCGCAAAGATCTGAGTGCCTTTGACAAGGGCCAAATTGTGATGGCGAGATGACTGGGTCTGAGCACCTCCAAAATGATACATCTTGTGGGGTGTTCCTGGTATGCAGTGGTTAGTACTGAACAAAAGTGGTCTAAGGAAGGACAACCGGTGAACCGGCGACAGGGCAATGGGTGTCAAAGGCTCATTGATTTGTCTGGAGCGCAAAGGCTAGCCCATATGATCCAATCCTACAGAAGAGCTACTGTAGCACAAACTGCTGAAAAAGTGAACACTGGCTGAAACAAAAAGGTGTCAGCAGTAAGTTTTTCAGCAGTTTGTGCTACAGTAGCTCTTCTGTGGGAAGTCTTTGGGATGCTGGTGAAGATTTTAAAGTGGTTTGACTCTCCAGTCATTAATACAAGATCCCGGTGAAAAATTAATGCAACTTTGGATGGAAATTATGTTGTGAAGTTGCATGAGGTTGTTGAAACGAAACAATGCTATATTCAAAGCTAAAAGTGGTCTAATGAAATATTACAGTGTGACTCTTTTTGGCCAGGTAGTGTAAGAGATATGGTTTGCTTTGTTAAATACGTAAGATTTTGAGAGAATTTTGAAAGAGACATGTTGAACACCCGAAAGGAATGTGTGTGTATGTACAGTATAATAATAATATTGGCTGGGGGGCGGCGTAGTGGTTAGCAGTGTCGCCTCACAGCAAGAAGGTCCTGGGTTCGAGCCCAGCGGCCAACAGGGGCCTTTCTGTGTGGAGTTTGCATGTTCTCCCCGTGTCCGCGTGGGTTTCCTCCGGGTGCTCTGGTTTCCCCCACAGTCCAAAGACATGCAGGTTAGGTTAACTGGTGACTCTAAATTGAGCGTAGGTGTGAATGGTTGTCTGTGTCTATGTGTCGGCCCTGCGATGATCTGGCGACTTGTCCAGGGTGTACCCCGCCTTTCGCCCGTAGTCGGCTGGGATAGGCTCCAGCTTGCCTGCGACCCTGTAGGACAGGATAAGTGGCTACAGATAATGGATGGATATTGGCTGGCTTTTTTTTCATGGTCTATCAGATATATTCCATTCAGCTACTCGTCCTCGACTCATTCAATATCATGCTAGCTGAATGGAATATATCTGATATACCATGAAAAAAAGCCAGCCAATATTATCTCATCTCATTATCTCTAGCCGCTTTATCCTTCTACAGGGTCGCAGGCAAGCTGGAGCCTATCCCAGCTGACTACGGGCGAAAGGCGGGGTACACCCTGGACAAGTCGCCAGGTCATCACAGGGCTGACACATAGACACAGACAACCATTCACACTCACATTCACACCTACGGTCAATTTAGAGTCACCAGTTAACCTAACCTGCATGTCTTTGGACTGTGGGGGAAACCGGAGCACCCGGAGGAAACCCACGCGGACACGGGGAGAACATGCAAACTCCGCATAGAAAGGCCCTCGCCGGCCACGGGGCTCGAACCCGGACCTTCTTGCTGTGAGGCGACAGCGCTAACCACTACACCACCATGCCGCCCTATTATTATTATTATTATTAAATCACAACTCCACCTTACCTTTGAATAGTTTTAGACCAAACTTTGTAGCATCTTTAGTGCTTTTAGGAACAGCATTTTCTTTCATCATATGTAATTCTTCCTCACTTACAAAAAGTGACAAATCGATCAGCTGCCATTTTGCCGAGTCGCTCAGTGATTATTGAGAGGAAGTGCGAATTTTTCAACCAATCAGTGAGTGCAATTTCCTATAATCACCTGCATATTTATACTAACAAAGCATAACATTTTAAAATGACTTTAAAAATGTTTATTGTATCAGGAATAATACACTTGAGGGCGTAGTGTTGGAGGAAAATTTGTTGCAGGCAAAAGTATTGATTTAGTTTCCAGTAAGAAGTGATTTATTCCTAATGTAGAGTAGAGTGGGGGAAAAAGCCCCCCTTAAGGAAAATTCAGTTTTTCTCCAAGTTGAAATGAACCATGTGTTTAGTTTTAATCATAGTTTTTGACAACAGTGACATGAACAATAATGCCACCTAAAGTTTGCCTAAAGTTAATACTTAATTTTTTTTTAACAAAAACAAACATTGTGCCAAGGGGGCCTTTTACACACACCCCCCCCCCCCCCCCCCCCCCCCAGTGGGGTAAAAGGCCCCCTGAGGTGGGACAATAGGCCCCCTCACTCAAAAAAAGCTGTTTGGATAGCAAAAGTGTTTAGTTAAGCCTATAATGTGAAAAAAACAAGAACTTATCCCTGAATTAATGAATAGATGTATTATTTTATTATATTTCGCATTTTAATTTCAATTTTTTTTTTAAATTTCAATTATTTTTAATATTAAGTTCAAATTACTTGCTTTACTCAACCAGGTAAGCGAGATGTTATTAAAAACTATGTATCTGCTATTCAGAAATGTATGAAATGCAGTAATTATGATAAAAGGAAACGATGTCCCCTGGGGGCCATTTACCCCACCATTAAGGGGGCGTTTTACCCCACAGACTACACTTTTACAAAAAAGGGTCTTACTTTCAAAATGTGATTCAACTTTTTATACCTAATGTATTTTTTTAACATACTGACTTGTCTACTCATACCACATACACAGCTGTGATATCTGACGAAATAGCAGCTATCTAAATACAGTTTTACTGATATCTGAAAATTATATCACTTACCATGAAATTTGATTTCTCTCCGCTGCGTTGCTGATATGTGATCCACAGTGGATATTTGTATATCCCCATTGTCAAGCCAGTCCATAGCAACAATAGAAATGTAACTTTGCGCCATCTGGTGGTTATTTTGGGTAAAACAGGCCGGGGGCGTATTACCCCACGGGGGCATATTACCCCACTCTACTCCAAAACAAAACCTAGTTTTTATACATTCATGATTATGAATCGCCCATGTGGCAGTGGGGGCGTGGTCAAGCGGAGGTTTGTGAATGGAGGGCGGGACCAGGGAAGGTGAGTGGCAGAGTGATCTCATCTGGTGTGTGTGTGTGTGTGTGTGTTCCTGGGTTTCGGAACCATTATCATATGCCCCTGAGGTGGGTGGAATACTGAAGCACAGACAGGAAGGTAATGATGTTGAAACACAGTTCTTTTGATCTTTATAATAGCTTTTCAGTGTCATTTTTACTCCACACACACACTTTGGTCAGGAGACACCATCTCTCCGCTCTCCCTCTCCTTATCAACACTCGGCCATCTCTGAAACACATCAATGAACAACAGGTGAGATTACTTTGCCACTCTTCTTCCCTGGCCCCGCCCTCCATTCATAAACCACCGCTTGACCACGCCCCCACTGCAACATCTAGTTCCTCGAAGCACTGATAAACACTGCAGCTGTAAATAGCTGTTCCTTCACTTTGTCTCAAAGTGAAATGAATAAAATAAAAAGAAATGCAGCTTGTAAGTTCGTGTTCCCTCTGAATGTTATAAAGCGCTGACACTGGAGACTCCTTCACAACAAAAATGTTAAATCTCTGAACAGAAAACGTCTCCATATCCCTGATTATTTCTTTATCTATTGTTAGACCTGTACTGTACTGTATTGTACCATGTTTAGAGCGTCCACTCGCCCAGTATAAAGCGAATCAGCGCTATTTTGTTGTCGTGTTGTTCGAATTCTCAGCTGCCAATTTCGTTCACTGTAAAGTGCACTACAAAATCATACCAACAAAACGTAGTGTACAGAAGCTGCATTCTCCATCAGTCAACTCGGAGCATCATGCATTACAGCCTGGCACAGTTGGCCTAGTGGTTAGTGTGTCCGCCTCTCAATCGGGAGATCGCGAGTTCTACTCAGGGTCCGGTCGTACCAAAGACCATCGTAAAAACTGTACCTACTGTCATCTGGCAAGGCACGCTGCAATACAGATGCGAGTGGGGAGTCATGCGACCCCCACTGTAACCCTAGCTAGGTAATAGGTGAGAGGCCGAGGGCTATGGAAACGGAGATTGGCGCCACCACATGACGTGGGAAGGACTTTCGCAGTTTTATTAAAAGCTTTTTTTATTTTAACCTTGTGAAGAGATGTCAATGTCAATCAAAGTACTTCATGGTTTGTTTATGCAGCAGAAATAATAATCATGTCTCTGAAACTGATCACCGGTTGTGTGCCCTTATCCCCTAGTGAGTGTTCTATGGAGCGAACACCTACCTAGACGATCTGAGCACAACATTAGATTATGTGTCGTACCAGTCTCTATGAATTAGCCATTACTAGAGAAACAACACTACGCATATTACAGCCAGAACTGCTGTTATAGAAAATTAATCAACACCAGTGAGATAAATTTCAACAGCACTGTGATATTTTTAAAAATAAATCTACGTACAGGACACACAACACGGATTAAGGAACAGGGAATGGTTCAGGGACCAAAGGCATGAATGATTACTTTGTGAATTTAGGAGCAAAATAGAATGTTTTAATTTGTGTTTCTGCTCCAATGTGAACTGTGATATTCACTCTCTTGAGTGCCTTGAGCAAAAGTCACCATTTATTTACGATTCTGTTGTTGTTGTTGTGTTTAAAAGAATAAAGCACTTATTAACAATTTAATGATTTCTTTAAGGGTGGCACAGTGGTGTAGCGGTTAGCGCTGTCGCCTCACAGCAAGAAGGTCCGGGTTCGAGCCCCGTGGCCGGCGAGGGCCTTTCTGTGCAGAGTTTGCATGTTCTCCCCGTGTCCGCGTGGGTTTCCTCCGGGTGCTCCGGTTTCCCCCACAGTCCAAAGACATGCAGGTTAGGTTAACTGATGACTCTAAATTGAGCGTAGGTGTGAGTGTGAATGGTTGTCTGTGTCTATGTGTCAGCCCTGTGATGACCTGGCGACTTGTCCAGGGTGTACCCTGCCTTTCGCCCGTAGTCAGCTGGGATAGGCTCCAGCTTGCCTGCGACCCTGTAGAACAGGATAAAGCGGCTACAGATAATGAGATGAGATGAGTTTCATTAAATGGATCCATCAGCGGATTTATTCTCTTTTTTTAAGTAAAAGTAGTCGCAGATTTCAAAAATCAAACTTTCATTTTCAGCTGAAAAATTGTTGATTTTGGCAATGTTGGTATGCGATGACGTCAGGTAGCGGTTGCTTGGAGCAACTCAGCTGTTTATATCATAGTTTTGCTAGTTTTACAAATATTTTACTGAATTTATCAGTTTTTAAATAAGTATGCCTCAGTGTGTAGCATATAAATGCCATAATGATGCTAAAAAGAAAGCACAAGCTGGAACTAGACTGCATTTCCACAGAGAAACTGCAAAGTGTGCTTGTTCAGCTGGAACAGACGGTCACCAACAGAAACTGGGTCAGACATGAGACCTCGCTTTGCAAAATCTTTTTTTTTTCACATGATCTACAGAAAGTGTGTGTGTGGATGCTCGCTCTAAAATCTCAGTTTAAAATGGCTCAACTCACAGCATGACATGACACTTCGTGCTCTAAAATCTGTTTTAAACCATATCACACTCTCTCTGTTAATTTACCCAGCACCAGCTGTAGATCCTGTAAAAAGATTTTCGAGCACGAAGTGTCATGTCATGTCACGCTGCGAGTTGAGCCATTTTAAACCAAGATTTTAGAGCGTACAGCCACACACACTACACACACACTGCCACACACTATCTGGAGATCATGTAAAAAAGATTTTGCAGTGCGAGGTCTCATGTCTGATCTAGTTTCTGTCGGTGACAGTCTGTTCCAGCTGATCAAGCACACTTTGAATTTTCTATGAAAAGGCAGTCTAGTTCCAGCTTGCGCTTTCTTTTAAGCATCATTGTGGCATTAAAATGCTTCACAATGAGGCATACTTATTTAAAAACTGAAATTCTGTAAAATACTTGCAAAACTATGATGTAAACAGAGAATACAAACAGCTGAGTTGTTCCAAGCGACCGCTACCTGACGTCATTGCATACCACCGCAAGAAGCCCATCTGACATTTTAAAGAATTCACTATTTGGTCTCTGAAAATGAAAGTTAGGTTTTGCTTTTTTTTTTTTCAATTGAAATGTGCAACTACCGGTACTTTTACTTAAAGGAGAACTTTAGTCATTTTTAAACTTGCTTTATTTCTTAATTAACGTGTTATTCAATTACGTTTTCGGTTTTAGTAACCTTATATCGTGACTCGTATTGGCAACTAATTGCAATTAAATATTATACTTATCGGCCTATTCGATTTTTAGCCGTGTTGAATTTAGTTTGTTTGGTCCACGGCAGGCGTCGCTTATCCGCGCAATCTTCACGAGACTTGTGCGAGACTTCGAAACATGAAGTGTCAGCCAGGTGTCAGCGCCGCCATTTTGAAAACTGTTTTCCAAACGAAGTATTGCACAAAAACGAGTTTAAATGACGATTACTGCCTACTTTTTTCAAACTTTCCTGATTGCTATCAAAACAAACAAAACTTCCGGCTTGATTACATCAGCATTCGAAAGAGGGCACACGCGTCTTTTGACAACGTTGGCAGATGTTGGTCGCTTTGATTTCCACTGTACGTTTTACTTCCGTCCTACGATGTCTCGCACAGGTCTCAACGAATCTTGTTTACGACCGTTGCTTTGACATATGGACAGTTATATTACAGAGCATATTTCAAACACTCAGAACTTGCTATAGCAGTGACAAAATAGCGATCAAAAATGCATTCCGATATTTAATAAAATGAGAAATAGAATTTTGATTATAAAAAAATTGCCTTCAGTCCTCCTTTAAAATAAGCTTGAGAATAAATCCGTTGGAGGATCCCTTTAAGCTTTAATTCATGTTTCCATGGCTTTTTTTTTTGAGATGCCTAATCAAGAAATATCAAATTTTATCTATTGTACTTTTAATGTAAGAATTATCTTGAGATTTTTTCCCTCCTGTGGTCTTGTCATGTTTCTCCATCTGTCCATTTCCACACACACACACACACACACACACACACACACACACACACACTGACTGTTCCAAGTAAACAAACAGCTCATCTAAGCTTTATAACCAGTGGAAAGTGGCTTCTCTCACACACACGAACGTATTTGCTCAAGCTATAAAAATGTGATTAAATTTATTTATTTAATCATATACACTTGTAGTGCATGTTCATAATAATGTAAAGATCAAATACGAACAATTTTCATGATTTGTTTGCTTACACACAGCGAGAGAGAGAGAGAGAGAGAGAGAGAGAGAAGCTCTGAGCTGCAGTAAATGTGGATTAGAAGAACCTGCATAATAAATAAAAATGACTGCTCCGTCTTTCTGTAAAGATGAACTTCAGCTGTTGTTAAACGCATTTCAAGGAGTTTTACTCACTGCATTTGAAGAAAATGAATGAAATCCCTCAAATAAAACCTGTGGAATTAAAACAAACAAAAAACTGTCTTAAACCTCTTCAGAAACTACAGCTGCATGTCAGCAGATTTGCAAAAACTTACAAAAGTACTGGCCACTTTTGTAGTTTTTGTTGGGGTTTTTTCCCACTAAAGCACTGAATCCAGGTTTAAAAATCCCCAGTCTTCTCCAGTTTCTCATTTCTATCCTCCCACCGAGCTCTCGACATTACCAGGCCTTGTTTTCTCTCTAACTTCAGTCAGACGATAATAAGGGTAGTATCTCACTGGGCTGCGACAGCTTGCGAACGTCATTCGCGAGAGAGTTTCAAAAGTGTCTTGAAACATTCGCGGAGTTTCTCAATTTCCTAACGAGTCGCAAAGTGTCGCTCCTTCGTCGCTGAAATTTTGAACATGTTCAAAAAATTTGTGCGACAAAATTTCTCTCAAAATAGCCGCAAATGCGTCGCTGGTGTCGCAAAGCCGTCGCGAACCCTTCTCAAGTCAGTTTTCGTGAGTCAGGAAGTGCGAGTGTATGGGTAGTATCTCACTAGGCTGCGACAGCCTGTGACTAGTTGGAGACACAACAATTGCGGTAAAATATTCGAATATCAATTCAGTGTGATTCCAAGTGAAAATTGTCGCTAATTCGCATATTTTCTCGCAATTGTTGTGTCTCCAACTAGTCGCAGGCTGTCGCAGCCCAGTGAGATACTGGCTTAAGAGGGTTTGTGTTTAAGTCTTTTGGCAAAGTGGGATTTTTAAATTGGGGAAAAAAGCTACTTAATCAGATTATATGAAGAATCTGCACAAAAAAGCCCATAATGTTGAAATTGGAGGGAAAATCAAGATCATCTGCAAAAATATTCATAAAAAGTGTTTTTTTTTTTATGTCTGTTCACTTTATTGCTGTGAAACCCTGAGATTAGTTCTGGTTGCTGGAAGAAATCATGTAATTACGGTCGTTGCGTGGGGTTCACCTGTGTATAAGTAAAGTGTCACGTGATCACACAAGTCCTGGAAAAGTATCAGCATCAGTCAGGGTTGAGTCATCATCTCATCTCATCTCATCTCATTATCTCTAGCCGCTTTATCCTTCTACAGGGTCGCAGGCAAGCTGGAGCCTATCCCAGCTGACTACGGGCGAAAGGCGGGGTACACCCTGGACAAGTCGCCAGGTCATCACAGGGCCGACACATAGACACAGACAACCATTCACACTCACATTCACACCTACGGTCAATTTAGAGTCACCAGTTAACCTAACCTGCATGTCTTTGGACTGTGGGGGAAACCGGAGCACCCGGAGGAAACCCACGCGGACACGGGGAGAACATGCAAACTCCGCACAGAAAGGCCCTCACCGGTCCCGGGGCTCGAACCCAGGACCTTCTTGCTGTGAGGCGACAGCGCTAACCACTACACCACCGTGCCACCTGGTTGAGTCATCAGAAACCAGAAAATGGCACAACTGTGACTCGAGAGAGGAAAGATATTAACTCACAAAGTCGTGAACAGATTTTGATGAAATTTCAAGTAAAGGTAAGACATGGGCCAAGGAACAATTCGTTAGCTTTGGATGCAAATTCGGATACGTACGTTCACTGGCCACTTTATTAGGAACACCCGTCCATCTGCTGTCTGATGCAGTCCTCTAATCAGCTGATCCCTTGATGCATAAAATCACGCAGATACATATCAAGAGCCTCAGTTAATGTTCACAATGTTCAAACATCAGAATGGGAAAAATTGTGATCTCACAGTGAAGTGTGACTTTCTTTCACCGTGGCATGGGTGTTGGTTTGAGTATTTCAGACACAGCTGATCTCCTGGGGTTTTCACACGCAACAGTCTCTAGAGTTTACACAGACAGAATGGTGCGAAAAACAAAAAACATCGAGTGAACAACAGTTCTGTGGGTGGAAACAAACGCCTTGTTGATAAGAGAGGTCAAAGGAAAATGGACAGATTGGTTTGAGCTTTTTTGCCAGGAAGGATATAGTAACTCATAATCACTCTTTACAACCGTGGTGAGCAGAAAAGCATCTCAGCATGCAACAGCAGAAGAACACATTGGGTTCCACTCCTGCAGCCAAGAACAGGAATCTTAGAATCAAGAATAAGTTCCTATTAAAGTGAATGTAGATCCAAGATTTTTTTTTTGGTCCGTTTCTAAAGTAACTCGAAAATTAGTGAACGGATTTGGATGAAATTTGGTGGACAGCTTTAATATTATCCAAGGTTCAGGTGATCCTGTTTTGATGCTGATAGTATATGGTTTGTTGAAAAAAACTCCCACATGGAATCCTGTTTTAAACTCAAAACATGTCATGAAGCTTATGTGGTCTGTTGAGACCAAAATAAACTCCTTGGATTCAGTTCTATGATGCATTTCTATTTTTTTTAAATACTCTCATCAGGATTGTTTACATTCATCAGAACTGAACATCAGCGACCGTAATTTTTCGTTTAATTTTCTTGAACTAAGGAGCTCTTGCAGACATGGGCTATAAAACATGGCCATTTTTGAGTCTTAGGGTAGTATCTCACTGGGCTGCGACAGCCTGCGGCTAGTTGGAGACACAACAATTGCGAGAAAATATTCGAATTGGCGACAATTTTCACTTGGAATCACACTGAAGTGATATTCGCATATTTTATCACAATTGTTGTGTCTCCAACTAGTCGCAGGCTGCCGCAGCCCAGTGAGATACACTCGCACTTCCTGTCTCATGGAAACTGACATGAGAAGGGTTCGTGACGGCTTTGCGACACCAGCGACGCATTTGTGGCTATTTTGAGAGAAATTTTGTCGCACTAATTTTTTGAACACGTTCAAAATTTCAGCGACGAATGAGCGACACTTTGCGACTCATGCGAGGAAATTGAGAAGCCCTGCGAATGTTTCAAGACACTTTTGAAACTCTTTCGTGAATGACGTTCGCAAGCTGTCGCAGCCCAGTGAGATACTGGCTTTAGGAAAGAAACTGGAAACGTAGGAGCGCTGCTAAGACGAATGTAGAAGTGGACGAAACTATGGTGGCCTGGAAGTGCAGAACTCATTAAGAACCCAAGTACAAAATGCTGCACTCAAACCACAATCAAGCCAACAAATTAAAAAAAAAAAGAAAATCCCACCATGCTGCTTTCAAAACCTAAATCACATCAATGTTTACTCAAAAGTTTTAAAAATCTGAAAATTCACATATTTTAATGCACTTATTTATTTTATTTTATTTTTTTCAGGTTTGGGTACTTTTTATACATCTTGTAGCTACAGGAACAAATTATGTCAGGCTATTTTTCTCAACTGGGCTTATTGTTTTGTTGTTGTTGTTGTCAAGGCACTTCCTTAGTGAACATCAACAACATTTTATGATTAGACCCAGAGTCTGATTACCACAAGGAAAAGAACAGCACTTTTTTTTCAATGCTTTTTAGTAAAGGTGAATTAATATGATATTATTATTATTATTATTATTATTATTATTAGGGCGGCACGGTGGTGTAGTGGTTAGCGCTGCCGCCTCACAGCAAGAAGGTCCGGGTTCGAGCCCCGGGGCCGGCGAGGGCCTTTCTGTGCGGAGTTTGCATGTTCTCCCCGTGCCCGCGTGGGTTTCCTCTGGGTGCTCCGGTTTCCCCCACAGTCCAAAGACATGCAGGTTAGGTTAACTGGTGACTCTAAATTGAGCGTAGGTGTGAATGTGAGTGTGAATGGTTGTCTGTGTCTATGTGTCAGCCCTGTGATGACCTGGCGACTTGTCCAGGGTGTACCCCGCCTTTCACCCGTAGTCAGCTGGGATAGGCTCCAGCGTAGAACAGGATAAAGTGGCTAGAGATGATGTGATGAGATGAGATAGTCCTTCATTTATATCACAGCTACGTCAACTTTTTGTAAAATATACAAGCATGTTTTCTTTGCATTCATACTTTTGGCATCTTTGTGTGTGTGAGTGAATAGACTATTACTTTACAGCTCATTAGCTATCATGTCAATATGGAAGGCTTCAATAATCTCAGTGTACTTTATTTAAGCCAGAGTTTCAGGTTTAACACCAGATTCACACCCCTACTTTCAGAATAGTTTCACACTTGATCAGAGATTTTGTTTGGGAATAAACTGCTTTTCTGCCCTGAATTGTCATTTCATCAAACACTACACCTTCTGTCATCTCTCCTTTCAACCCCCAGGAGGCGCACATGCTCCACATCTACAACCACAATGTTCACAACCCACAATTCCACCGATAAGAAAAATAATTTTAATATTTTATATAATGTTAAGCCACAGCTACAGTGATGGACAGGAAATACTGAGAATAATGAACATGATGAGTATTTACAGCACAGTCAGGTTGGGATTGAACATCGTGAGGCACTATGCAGAGATTGGCAGTGCAAATAGTCCACTAGTAATTTTTTTTTTTTTTTTTTTTGTACAGTAACACAATATTACAGGTTGGACAGGATCAAAATGTCCCTTCCACTCTTGGTACACAAATTGGCACAGGTACTGCTACATCACCACACGGTGGAAAACAAGATGTTTTATTGGAGTCGAGAAATGAAACCACCTATTTTAGAAAAACAAACATACAAATAAAAAAAAAACCATGAGTGGCATCTCCACTGAGCATGAAGCAGACATGATGGAGGTTGAGCTGTTCGTCAACGCTTTTCATCGTAGCTCTGTAGCAAGCTCCAGTCATATGAACCTAATAGAAAGAGAGAAACATGATGAACGTTGGAAACTGAACCAGAGAAAATCAGAAAATAAGGTTTATAGAAATTACACAAGAGTCCGAACAGTGATTTATTTAAAAATATTTGAACATTAAAGAAAAAAAAGATTAACTGTAAGGATCACATTATGGAAATACTAATAATAATAATAATAATAATAATAATAATTATTATTATTATTATTATTATTATTATTATTATTATTATTATTATTATAGTTCTACTACATTCACAAAATAGATTTGCAACAAGAATTTCCAAAATCTTATTTATTAAAATAATTATACATTCCCGGTCCATGAGATTCAATCTGTACTTATGTTTAGCTCTGAAACTGGGAAGTAAATATTCTTGATGGATTGTTGATTGATTAAGGTTTATTAATAGTGAAATATTAAAAAAAAACGTTGCCACTTTTATCAGTTTGGACTGAATAAGAGTCCGTATGATGTTCTGAAAGTGAAATGACAATTTATGAGATGGTTTTAAATGATAAAATTGCATTTCTTTCTGTTGCTTGTAAAGAACACACGGCCTTTAAAGTGGCTTCAGATGCATGGTGTATTGAAACGTGCGCCACTTCTTTCTTCCTTGGATGGATTTTCGAGCATAATATGAGTTCAGGGAAGCCAAATGGTTAGAGAAACAGCTTGGGGACCAAAAGGTTGCTGGTTTGATTCCCTGAACAAGCAGGATTGGTTCAAGTGCCCTTGAACAAGGCACTTAATCCCCAACTGCTCTGGCAAGTGTGACGGTGTACTCTATGATTAGCCAAAGAAAAACTGATGATGTGATTCTGAGTTTGGGCAAGAACCCAGCCATGATATAATGAGCTGGGTTTTTTTTTCTTCTTTTCTATTTCACCTCTGTAATGCTCAGTTGTCATTACTGTGCATCTTTTAACAACACAAATTGATCACATTCATTCACCACTATATACTGGGTATTATTAGTAAAGTTTAGATGTGACGATATTATTCTATACATACCAGGTTCCTCTTGGCTTCTTTTACCCATCAGACCCACAAAGGAGTTAATTTTATGCCCTGGAAAGTAAATATGAGCAAAAGATAAAAATAAAAATCACTCATCAATTGATCAACAAATAAAACCTTTCGTTCAGTCAAGTGTGTTTGATGACACGTTGGTTGAATCTGTTCTTTATATCGGTCAGTTCAGTGAAAGACTGTGAAATGTGATGAAGAAGAGCCTGAAATAGAGAACGTCGAGCATCTAAAGCACCTGAATGAACACTGTAATTACACAGAGCAAATGAGATCCAGCGCTAATGATGTTCCTATAGCATTGTGTGTGTGTGTGTGTGTGTGTGTGTGTGTGTGTGTGTGTGTGTGTGTGTGTGTGTGTGTGTGTGTGTGTGTGATGTAAACATGCACCTTCATACAAAATGCTCCTCTTACCCCATATCAATCTGTCTTTCTATCAGTCTATCTAATTCCAAAAAAAAAGGCAGGTTCTTTGCATGGTTATTGGTTCTAATGTACTAAATTGGTGCCAAAACCTTTTCTAAAAGCAGAAAACCTAAGCGTTGTAGAGTTTTAGGGCTTTAGCAAATACTCATCTTGCCTATCTAATACAGTACATGTAAATTATTCCAATGACTTCCACATACACCCACTTTACATAAATATTACAATATGAACCTTCAAAAAATGTAAAAAAAAATTTTCAAATAATTAATTACAGTACTTACTTTTTCGTGTAATCTGTGTGTTAGCTTTTGGGAGGCAAAAACATGCAAAAAAAAAAAAGAACATCTGGTTATTCCAGCAGCTTCATTTTATCCTTAATAACCTTAAGAACACTACTGAATTGGTTGATCTATTTACTGAGTCTATCAATAAAGGTTCGAAGGAAGAGAGGAAGACAGGGCGAGAGAGCTTTAGGATGAAATGGTCTTACCGGAGGAGCGCTTCCCCATTAGACCGATGAACTGATGTGGCCGTGGTTTTCTCGTTATCCGTTTGAGTATCTCTCTGAAGGGATCGGCTTGAAGCCAGTCATCCTAGGAAGGGTTATTGGATGAGTGTAAAATGAGACGGGAAGGGAAAAAGGTTTTATAGTGTGCAGAAAAAAAACTAATATCAATCATCGAGTTCCATTTCAGTGTCCCTTGTGCGTTTGGTAATGTACTGATTTATAGCAGACACGTCAAGATGATTGAAACAACTGGGAGAGACTGAAATCTTTAAAAAGCTTAATTCATTAATGTATTAACCGTTATCAGTGGTGGTTATTGAAACAGTGTTCAGTGTGAAGGGTTTCCTCTGTGGATTTTCTGATGTATTAAAAAAAAAAAAAAAACCTGCTTGAATTTTCATAAATTAGACTAGCTCTCGAGCTCTTTCTTTGTCTGTCATATTCATACCATAGCATGGCTCTTTGGAGAGTGCTTGGCTGTCTTCCAGGGTGCAAAGTCAAATGGGAGACGTGCGATGCGTATAAAACAAGCAACAATCTGTTTCAGTACTGGACAGCGACACAAATTCATTTACTGGAATTGCATTGACTTGTATTGATCTTTGCGTTGTTTGATCTCAAATTGTGGTTCATAAGTAATGTCTTTTAATACATAAGGATACATTTGCTACAAAAGTAAAAAATCCAGCATTTTAATAAAATTTTTAAGTCCAACTAGACACTGAGACATTAAGATGAACTTCATCATGAACAACATTTCATAATTAGTGATTTATTTGTTATAAAGAGGTGTGATTTCCTAACTAAACCAAAACAATAGATTTTTCTTTCTTTCTTTCTTCTTTTTTCTCTCTCATAAACCCACTTACCTGCACTAGATAGCCATTTGCCCAGTAATCCTGGTCTTCATTTGGACCCATTTCCTCAGCAAATACTTCATTTAGTGCAAGAAAAAGCACCACTACTGCGAGCAGCAACTTCATTATGGAGTGGAGGAGAAAAAAAGAAAAAAGAAAAAAAATCAAATGTCCCAGAGTCAGGGTCCTCCTAAAAGTGTGCTGTGGAGGACTGAGGGAGCGACGGAGAGAGAGATGCTGTGAAGAAAGACCGCTCCTGTATTGTTCCCCTGCTTTTTCTTTTCTCACTGATCAGACACACACAGCACGGCTTTTATAGCAGAAAATAAATAAATGTGCTTGGCACGTGTCTTCCCAAAAACTCTTCCCCTCACCCTGATGTCCTTCACAGGAGATGACGCCTGGGTGATGACCGAGTTTTTCTTTTTTTTTTTCTTGAACCCGGGTGAAGTTCCTATATACTGTGCACTGCTGTTGTGATGTGTGTGAGGGGGAGGGAGGAGAGCAGAAGAGAGGAGAGACAGTGGCACTCACTCCCTAATGACAGAGTTACGTAGGAATTACTAAAAAGGTACTTGGGGGGGAGAGAGAGAGAGAGAGATCCCGGAGCTAAAATGAGCAGACTAGAATACGTCAGAGTGTGGTTTTGCGTCAAAGTGGTGAGATTTGGGGGGAAAAGTGACTTTCCAAAACTATTTGAGATTGTAAGATATTGATCTTTGTCAAAGAAAGAAAGAAAGAAAGAAAGGAAAAGCTTTCAACTAGCATCTGAGCTGTGGAAACCTTGAATGGTCCAATTTAGAACCTCCAACTGAGGTGTTTTTTTTTTTTTTTAATAAAAAGTTGCCACTGAGAATCACTTTCTTAACTTAGAATCATTAACCATCCAAAGAACACCTGAAGAACACTAGATAGATAGATAGATAGATAGATAGATAGATAGATAGATAGATAGATAGATAGATAGATAGATAGATAGATAGATAGAAACACTTTTGTATAGCATCTGTTTTTTTTTAGGTTTTAAAGGTTCTATTTAAATCCTACAACAGATAAGGGTTTTTTCTTTTAGAAAAGGTTCCTTGTAGAACCACTTTAGTAAATTAGATCCATTCACTACCCAAACAACCTTTCGAGGAACGTTTTTGTTTTGTAAGCAGATCCATTTTAGAACTTTGACATGTAGAGGAACCCTTCAACTATACAGTACCCTACATTGTTTGAAAAAAAAAAGTGGTTTTCTGAGAGTTCCTTAAGGGCTAATTGGATAATTAATGAGCTAGCTCGTAGTTCCCAGCGACCTTTAAGGCAGGGGTCTTCAATCTTATCTGCAAAGGGCCCGTGTGGCTGCTGGTTTTCATTACAGCCAAATTGAAAGCACAGTTGATAGTTGAGGGGAGACAAAGATGAACTATTAAATCAGGTCTGGCTCGTGATTGGGACTAATGAAAGCCTGTAGTCACACTGGTCCTTTTCACAGTCGCTACATGCCACAATACACAATCCTCCTCGGTCTTCTTTTCCTACATGTTATGACACGGAAAAATCCCCAAAGCTGTAATTCATAGACGGTTCACTCCACATACAATCACTCAGTCTCCGTTTGATCACAGAACAATAAAGGATTCCTGAATCAACATTTCAGCAACTTCAAATCAATATTCGTGTCCCCTGCTGGTGATTTTCTGAATCGAGCCAAAAAGTTAATCTACTCCACCAGCGTCGCCATGATTAAAAATCACATGATTGCATTCCTGCACGCTGATTGGCCAAAGCTCAAACAGCGCACGTGAATCTTACACGCCGGATCTATCAGCAACCCCTAATCAGCGCCCAAATAAACTTCAGAATAATGATTTGAAGCCACATAGTGTATCATAAATTTAGACTTTGTGTACTACTTGTTTAATTTCCAACCCTTCCATTCCATACAACACCATGACACGGTGTGTTCTGAACCTTTAGTCCTGTTTTTTTTATTTTTGTCACTCATTTTGACAGTACACATTTAAAACATTGGTGCGTGGTTTCTTACAGATTAATTCAACGTCACTCACCTTGCAACCAATCAGCACGCAGCAATGCATCATGTGATTTCCAAAATGGCAGCACCGGTGGAGTAAATTGGAAGTTTTCTTCTTGGTTGAAAAAAAATATTGACTGTTTGGATCAATATGATTGACTTGAATTGAATAGCATGTTGGGCCGAGTAATCTTTATTGAGTCATGATCAAAATAAGGTTGGTAGACTGACCATGGAGCTAATAGTTTACAAAATACATGATTTCTAACATGGGAACCCACAGCTTTGGGATTTTTCCGTGTCATAACTTGTAGGAAAAGAAGACTGAGGAGGAGGATTGTGTATAGACCTCTTGCAGTCACATGACCGGAATGTAAACAGCCGCCATCTTGTCGGTAAAAAACACCGCTGAATACTGCTGCACTCGTGTACAAAATGGATCCATTTCAACCGACGGACTACACGGCTCATTTTTCTAATGAACAGATAACTAGATATATGTCTAAAATAAATGACCTACAGATTAGTGACCCTTATCGATTAGCAGACGTAGTTTTCACGACCGTGTCAGTGGATATTGAACTGCCAGCGGAATACCCAGATGTGTATAATTACCTCATTAACTTTCCCTCGCTGTTCAGTGGTGAAGCACTGCGTGCTTATAAATCTCTGGACAGTTATCTTTACAGAAATTCAGGATTTGTCAGCGACTCAGATGTGGTATCTTGTAAACAAGAAAATAACAATCCTCATTGGATGGGTAAGTCACTTAAGTATTGAGACCCCGCTGGTCTCGTTATCTCGTCCGGAATGTTGTGCATGCGATGGAAATTGCTACAAACCGTCATTTTCTGCTGGAAACCAATGTCCAGTAAGTCCATACGGTTGTAGTGGATATTGAAGTCCGGTACAGACGAACAACATGCAAAAATACACACAAAAAACATAAAAAATGTGCACAGGTAGGGACAGCTTGTACAGTAGTCTATCACTATTACTGTATATACGGTATACCTGATAGCAGCAATCCATTTTGCATGCCTGTCAGGGTCCCGTGGCAGCCTACTGTCAAGTGTATGTGAGCATCATGGGTTTCCCACACTTGAAAGGGAAGGACTTGGACACAGGATTCCACTCGTCTTATGTTTTATTGATTTTCAGTGGAGTTGACGTAGTAGAATTGTATATAGTAGGGTTTTCCAGAAGAAAAGGTAGAAGTAGAAGTAGAAGCAGAAGTAGAAGGCAGAAATATGGCGTTTGACCGACAAGGTGGCGTCTGTTTACAATCTGGATCGGATGTGACGTCACATGCAAGTGCTCCATTGGGGCATGTAGCGACTGTGGCCCTTTCTGGATACAATTGAAAACCCCTGCTTTAAGGGTTACTCAAGTGGAAAAGCCCTTATGGGTGGTAAATGGTTTACAACTAGGAGTTTACCTTTCAGAGAATAGTCCATGTTTAGCCTATTAAGAAAGCTAGAACCCTTACCATATCCAAATAACCCAAGTTATTTGCCATTATGCCATATTGCCATTGTGTGCCATTGCTGTTTCATAAACAGTTCATCTGACTGGAAAGCTTAGAGCATGAGTAAGCTGGAGTTGCCCTACTGTGAATTATGAGTGGGTGGAGATGAAAGAAAGAGAGCATGAGAGAGAGAGCGAGAGAGAGAGAGAGAGAGAGAGAGAGAGAGAGAGAGAGAACACATGCGATGTGTGTGTGTGCCAGCAACTCAGGGTTAAACTCTGAAGCTTTTGATTCATTCAGCCATTTTTTTAAATCTTTCAGCTGTAAATAAATGTTATTTGAGTGAGGTGGAGGAGACGAGAGGTCACTCGGAGGTGGACAAGTGCCGCTGATTTCCATCAGAAAGGACCCCTTGTTTAGGAGAAGAGATGAGTACTTCACACAGCATAAGTGGCTTTATGTCCCTGCATTTATTCATGCTTTAACACTATATGTATGCAAATGTTATTTCTGTGCAAAATAGGCAAGCACCTACACATATGTGTGATACACTTTGTTATTCTCACACCTGCATTTCATCAAGTCACTCGTACAGGTTTTAACAAACACTTATGTAGTTGTATTCAGACTCATGTTTCTTGTACCTCTCGTCCCAAACACTGAACACTAAAATCAATTCTAATTACACGTATTTCTGGTGTCCATACTCAAAGGCGTCACCTGGCCTGGGTATTCAGAGCTGTAGCCCCAAAGAATTTTTCTTTTCAAGTAGTTGACTCCTTGGTGAACCATGAAGTATGGAACCACTGAAGAACCTGGGAACAGACTGAGAGATGATTGGGGGGTATTACCTGGATCAGGTTGAATTTGTTGGGCCTTCTTAACCACTGCCTTAATCTCGGAGACATACTGGCAAATGAGGGCATCTGGCTTGGCATTCTTGGAACCTGGGTGAGGGTGAACTTAAACTGCCCAACGGGCTTGGCAGGAGTTAAATCATTGAGCTATCTGGATGTATGCCATGTTTAGCTGTCTGGATTTACTTACATTGGATGTCTCCACTACAACATGGGTTTCACAGCAAGCAGGTCCAGGTTCCCAACATCATAATTATGCTCTGCAGGGGATAAATGGCAAGAGAAATAAGCACAAGGATGGAGCTTTTGTTCTGGGATGGAGTACTGGGAGAGGACTGCCCCACTCCTGTGTTGGAAGCACCCACCTCCACAATGAACTGGCGAGTTGGGTCAGGCTGAACCAGAATAGGAACAAAGGGCAAGTATTTCTTGAGTTTGACGAAGGCCAGGTCTGCTTCAGGGGATCCAGGAGAATGGGATCGACAGAGAGGTAAGCTTAATGGGGGAGCCGCCACCCAGCTATAGTCTCTGAATCGCTGGAGCTGTTTTAATGTTGTGGGTTTGGGCCATCACTTGGAATTGTTTTTTGGGTGGGGGAGTCCGTCCTCACTTTCCTTCTCTCAATAATGTAGCCAAAGAAACTTACAGAATGAAAATGGAATTCACATATTTTGGCCTTCAGGAACAGTTTATTTTCCAGGAGCCTCTGGAGTACCTGCCGAACATGAAGGGTGTGTTCTTGGAGGTTGTGGGGAAAGGTTAGAATGTCATTAAGGTAAACAAAGATAGCATGGTTAAGGATGTCCCTAAGGACATAATTTGCCAGGGCCCGGAATACTGGTCAAGCCAAAAGGCATTACCAGATATTCAAAGTGACCAAGGGGGCTATTGAAGGCAGCCTTCAATTCGTCTCCCTCCTGTATCCTGACCAGGTGTTCTGTAAGTCTAGTTTACTAAAAATGCTGGCCCCAGGGATGGGCTCGAATGCTGAATTAATCAGGGGCAGAAAGTATTTGTTTTTGAGGGTGATCATCCCTGGTAATTGATGCAAGGACCTCATGAACCGTTTTTCTCAGTCACAAAAAAGAACCCAGTGCCAACAGAGAAAGAAGAGAATCAAATTATGCCAGCAACTAGGGACTCATTTAATGTATGTCTCTGTCTCTGGATGGGACAGGTTGTACAGCCGACTGGTGGGTAGTGATGTTCCAGGGAGGAAATCAATGGCCAGTGTAGGGGCAGAGAAAGGGCATTTTCTTTATTGAACATTTCTCCCAGGTCATGCTATTCTGCAGGAACATTGGACAAGTCTGGGGATTCTGAGATGGACGAGGATCCAGGATCCCCAGAAGCTGGCATCAGGGTGTAAGATCAGCCATGATACAGCACCTCTGGAGCAAGGTTAAGGACCTTGTTCAAGGGCCCAACAGTGCCTGCTTGGCAGTGCTGAGGTTTGGTACAATAGGATTTTCTTACCAATGGTCTGACCGAAGGACATTTGTAACATTTATTTCACCATCCACGATCACCAGATTCTACAGGCTAAAAGTTTTCATGCTTTCTGTAGTGTGTCTGAGTGAATTTTGATCACACTCATGCACAGTATATGACTCTAAATAATTCTCATCCTTGTTAGAATACAGTGTCTGTATTTCATCATTGACATAGTACAGTAATGGGACTTTGTCTTTCTCATCTAAGATAAGTATTGGTGCTTGAGTGATCCAACAGAAGGCAGTAGGTAGAGTTGTAACTTGACTGATTCTCATCCTCAGTAGAATACAGTATAAATAAATTTAGTGATTCTTATCCTTAGTACAGAACAGTGTTAATAGATTGAATGATTCTCGTCCTCAATAGAGTACAGTATTAACATACTGAGTTATTATCATAAGTAGAGAGCAATATTAAATATTAAATTCAGGACCCAAGCGGGAACAGTAGTGATGCTTTGAGTGATCATAATTAGCCACAGAAAAATGTATCAGTGCTTATTGTAAGTTTTTCCAAGGATTATACTACCCTCATGATGATTTTGATATACTGTCTTTCCTAGGAATCCAACCTGGTCCAGAACATAAGGAAGAAGAATGGTAGGTTATGAATGTAACCATGGTTCTGAGAACTACCAGGCCATCCAGTAATCCAGGTTAGCAAGAATGGCCAGAGAATGAGTGTAGTGTGGTGGTGTCACATGAGGTCACAGTGTTTAGGCAACAACTTTGCTAGTAGTACTTGGCTAGAAAATGAGCACACTGGAATTGCTAGGTTTCAGTCACGTGACTTTTCTTAGCGGTTTTACCGGAAGTGAAATAGCTGGTGGTCTAAACGGCTGCTGTAGTGCAAACAACTAGCGATAACTTATCAGAGTATGCTCGTGTGGCAGGATGGACTGGGTGAAAATATAGTTTGTTTACCTTATGTCCATGGGTCTCTCTTTCTCTCTCTCTCGTTACTCTGATCATGCTGATTATGATTGGGCTCCCTCCCCCCCAACTTTTCCACTTTGGTTTTGGTTGGCTCTCTGCGTTGCTCTGTGACAGCCAATCGCCTGATTCCTGGTTCCTGGTTGGCTCTGTGCTTTCTTTTGGCAGCCAATCACGTTACCGGCGGGATATTATAGTTTGTATACAGCCCTAATTCAGGGCGCGCTTCTGATCTTTTATACACTGCGGCTACTACATTTCCCATCAGATTACGCCGGTTAATGCACCATCGTTCGGCTCACCTGCTATATCTTGTCGTGGGCTTCTTGTATCCACAAGTTGTTGCTTAGGTATGTTTTTAACCGAGTCGCATTATGGGATTATCAGGCCAGCTGTTTAGTAAGCCCACTGTTGTATGTGTTCCAGTGTTATCGCATCATTACTTGATTTGCATGCTGCATTTTGCTACGAGTTCCGTGCATTAATCAGTGTCACTCAGGTAGGTTGTTTTAATAATTAGAGTTGCGCGGTGAAATTATTGGGCTGGCTGTTTACTAAGTGTACTTCTGTGTGTCATTTTTTTAGATACCATCTCACAAGGAAGTGACTTTGCCGGCTAGAACAACTGCTGCTTTGCTTTGCCTTGCCCGTTGTTTACGACTGCATTGACGTGTCCACGTCTTTGCTCTCTAATACCGTGGACCATTGGCCATTGCAGCTTGAATTCTTTGCTCTCAGACTTTGTGTGAATGAGTGTGTGTGTGCGTGTGTAAAGTGACTGTGGAGTACAGCTCTTGGCTGAGTGCCAGGGCTAAGGGCTTCTTGCTCATTGTTTGGTTTTGTTTCTTTATTATTTGGTCGTGTCATTTTGTCACTTTTGGGTTGCATCATAGAGAGGAGGCTTATTGCTGTGGAGTCTCGTGTTGCTGTTTATGAATATTTTTATTATTGTTTGTGTTTTGGGTCTTTTGGACCCGTGTGTGTGTGGGTGGGTGTGTGACGCCCATAATTGTGTGGTTGTATGTAGGTTTTTGTGTGTATGGGTGAGTGTATGAGGGTGTGTGAGGTTCATAATTTTTTTTTTTTTGTATACACAGGAGCGGAGCGCCGGTGGTGGGGACAGCGTCCTTCAGGTGGTGGGTCCTCTTCTGTGTGTAGTGATTGTTCTCACTGTGTGATTGACCAATTGTCGTGTTGTGTGAGGTGAGTGTGGTTCTGCACACGTGTGCCTGGGGTGGGTTTTTGGCATCCATATTGACGGGCGGCTGGACGCCCACCAGTGTGCCTCAGTTGCTCCTGTGTGCGCATGTTTGTCTTGTGTTGTCTGAATGAGTTTATTTGCAAGTGTTTGTATGTTACCAACAATCAGTCTACTTAAGATCCATACACTTGCTCTTCTGCCTCTGTTCTGGTGTGAATTAACAAGTCCTTTACTGTGTTTGTTTTCCCCACCCTGAATGTGGGCATGCATGAATTGTGACTTACTGTGTGACCATGGCCAATTGAGAAGCTTTGCAGTGACTTTTATTGTGTGTTTTTAAATCAGTCTGATGTCAGCTTTTTATGTTTATTGTCATGCTCTTGTATTAATAAAATTTATTTCTGTGTATGGAAACACGTCTCTGTCATCTCAGTACCCGAACCTGTGTCCTGGTATGAGTGTAATGGTAATTTGAGTTCCCCTAGTGTCCATCTAGGGGTGGCGTAGTCAGACACCTTAGTAGCATTACGCCACACTCGTAATCTAGAAGCCACTGCTCGCTTTAAATATGTTCAGAAGATTGCTGTGTGCAATGGAATCGACCCCTACAGTCTGGGAAAGAAGGATTTGTCATACGATCTCGAAAACGACCCTTCAGTCGAGTTCACCGACATCTCGAACTATCTGGTGTTGCAGACGTCCTTCTACACCGCAAAATGGATGAAAGCGTGGAAGAGTATGGAGGCTTACAACTGTTTTGTATGTGGCTGGGTAAAGGACCTCGGCATCAAGTCGCTGCCCAATGAATCCTGTGTTGTTTTTGCCCGTGTAAGTATTTTTTTTAAGCTTTTCATTCACATCTTTACAATGAAGCTCTGCAAGCTGAGTGTAAACAAACAACAGTTGGCTTGAGTCTCACTTGTGTTGGCTCTTATCTCTCAGCTAAATCATTCACAAAGATCATCAGAAACCCCTTTAAAGACCTAGATCTTAAGCCTCACTCACAACCCGCTGTAAGTGTTTTGGACACGCATGGGTCACAGGGTTTGGTAGCTCGCAGCTGTGCCGCAGGGTCGCGGTGAACCTGGGGAAAAGTTTGGGGGAGGAGTATGGGCAAAGTACTTATCAAGTACAGGTTGCACACCTGACTTCCTCGAGGCATGGGAAAAATTGGGCCGTTCGTCCGTGGAAAGCGTATATCTGACGCACGTGATCAGTGTGTCTTCAGTGAGTGTGGAGTCTGTGAGACTTGCATTTTACCAGTTTCCTGCACGACGAGTTCGGGCCGCACTTGTGAAGCATGTGTGATGCATGTGATTAGCACATTACAATCACTCATAACTTGCGTGTGATGCAAGCCAGGAGTGGGTATAAAACCAGCGTGTCTGCAGCATTCTGCATCTGTCTTTCGGCTGAAGAACATTGGATATTTTGTGGGAAAAATAAAAAAATTTCAGTTTAAAGTTTAGAAAATGGGACCCAAGAAGAAGCGAGCAAAAGTGAAGTAACCCAGCCTGAAACAGCAGAGGGGGAGGAAGAATTTGATGACGATGGTAGCAGCACCGGCAAGCCCTGCACAGACAGGGAGAAGTATGCCTTCAAGCCGGCAGAAGGCACAGCACCCCGCCAGAGGTATTTCCACAGGTAAATACACATGCTTTAAACATTCATTTCAGTATCTATATCTCATCTCTCATCTCATTATCTCTAACTGCTTTATCCTGTTCTACAGGGTCGCAGGCGAGCTGGAGCCTATCCCAGCTGACTACGGGCGAAAGGCGGGGTACACCCTGGACAAGTCGCCAGGTCATCACAGGGCTGACACATAGACACAGACAACCATTCACACTCACATTCACACCTACGGTCAATTTAGAGTCACCAGTTAACCTAACCTGCATGTCTTTGGACTGGGGGGGAAACCGGAGCACCTGGAGGAAACCCACACGGACACGGGGAGAACATGCAAACTCCACACAGAAAGGCCCTCGCCGGCCACGGGGCTTGAACCCGGACCTTCTTGCTGTGAGGCGACAGCGCTAACCACTACACCACCATGCCGCCCAGTACCTACACTGTAAAAAAAATCCCGTTGTTTTTACGGAAAAAAACTGGCAGCTGGAGTCACCAGAAAAAATCTGTAAAATATACAGCAAAACGGTAATTGCTTTTACAGCACAGCATGTACATTTTACAGTTTAAAGTAGCAAATATAACAGAAGTCCAGTGTTTTATATGCTGGATTTAACTGTAAAATGTACAAGCTGTACCGTAAAAGCAATTACCGTTTTGCTGTATATTTTACGGATTTTTTCTGGTGATACCAGCTGCCAGTTTTTTTCCGTAAAAACAACAGGGTTTTTTTTACAGTGTGGTTTCAATGTTCTACTAGACAGATATTTTTTTGGGGGGGCTTTTTTCACCTTTATTGGATAGGACAGTGTAGAGACAGGAAATGAGCTGGAGAGAGACTGGGAAATGACCTTGGGTCAGAATCGAACCCGTGTCCCCAGATTCATGGTATGGCGCCTTAGTCGACTGAGCCACGACAGTGGCTGTTTTTGTATTTTTTTAACAGGGCAATTATGTAATTTTAACTATCACATTCTGTTTTAGTATTACAGTTTGTTTAAACTACAACAATTTGTAAATTCTACAAAAAAATATGATCAATTCAACATATTCTTACTGTTAAATTAACAGTGGTATTTGGTGAGGAGTTTTACAGTATATTGATGTAAATTACACACTGCTTCATTGTTTTTGTATTTACAGTTTTTTTATGTCATGATTTTACATAAATTCCCTGTTAATTCTACGGACATTTTTTACAGTGTGTTCATGGTTTTCATGGTTTTTTGGGTAACCATGAAAACCATGGTGCATTTTACCTCAATGTTCACTTAAATTTTTAGGTTCTAAGAAAATGTTAATGTATCTGGGCTGTTAATCGAGATCCTTCTCTACAGCATTGACTGTTGGACGAAAGCATGGTAATACTACAGTTAGTGCATCCTTTTAAAAACCATACTATCCCTTTTTAAACTAATTTCATAGTTACTATGACCTATTACACATACAACTATGATGCTACCACAGCTACTGCAGTACTATGGATAAACCACAGTAATACTATGATTGGTTCATAGTACTTAGAATCACCATGAAATACCATAGTAGAACCATGGTTACTACCATGGATGAACCATAGTAATACTATGGTTGGTTCATAGTACTTAGAATAACCATGAGATACCATGGTAGAATCATGGTTACTACATAAAAACCATGGTAAAACCATAGTAAACCATGGTAGATTTTCATATCAAGACATTTTTGAATGCCTGAGGTTGTAACCACACTAACTAGACATCGTGAATAATATCTTTGTGTTTTTCCTAAATACAACTCATATGACTCATCAGGTCAGAGCATTTTTTAAGGATTTTCCACTAGGAGACCAACTGGTCTGGGCAATACAATCACAGGCCCCAGAGTCCATGCGGCTGCACCGCTGCGGCATATTCTGTGATGCAAATTGCCGCATTATGAATCCTCATTTCGGCCAGCATAATATCAACATAGTTAATGCAGTGCCAAGTTACCATAACTTCATCATAAGTACAGTAAAATACTAAAATTACACTATGAGTTTAAGTTATTGTTTTATCAACTTTCATAATATTATGCATTTTAAGAAACAGTGAAAAATAAGAAATAAGAAAATCTTCAATTTTATTGCTCAATGTGAAACATCGTATCAAATAACTGTATATTTAGTCTACTGTATAATTTGGAAATTGGAACAGTCTTGACAACCCAACTTCAATATTTCTTAAACATTCCAATCCAAAGAAAACAGTCTTATGAATTTGGACCAGCAATTCAAGCATCTCCCATAATCCCATTTCAGTTTTACCTTTCAGCATCAATCTAACATAACTTGGTTTAAAATTTGGTCTCCCAGTGAAGCTGGTTTGGCATTGACTAGGAGACCAAATCTGGCCACTGGGAGACCATTTGGTCTCCCAGTAACTATGTTAAAAAATGCTCTGCATCAGGTATTTACTGTAACCTGAACACATTTTCAGGACCCACTTTTGCTCGTATGTTGTGAATATTCCATATTTTAATTCCTAAAACTTTTAACTAAGTATACTGTGATTTTTTTATATCTTATCTCCTGTAGCTGCTTTATCCTGTTCTACAGGGTCGCAGGCAAGCTGGAGCCTATCCCAGCTGACTACGGGCGAAAGGCTGGGTACACCCTGGACAAGTCGCCAGGTCATCACAGGGCTGACACATAGACACAGACAACCATTCACACCTACGGTCAATTTAGAGTCACCAATTAACCTAACCTGCATGTCTTTGGACTGTGGAGGAAACCGGAGCACCCGGAGGAAACCTATGCGGACAAGATGTAAACTCCGCACAGAAAGGCCCTCACCGGCCACGGGGCTCGAACCCGGACCTTCTTGCTGTGAGGCGACAGCGCTAACCACTACACCACTGTGCCGCCCAATTTTTTATGTATATATAAAAAAGTGTTATGTTTTGAGAAAGAAGTTACTGTGCCACTGAGTTTCAGAGGTGGCCTATTTGCAAATTTGATTAGTACCAATCTGATGGGGTGTGTGGCCATGGAAAGTAGCCTGTCCTAAATGAATAATTTTCAATACCATGACTACTCATGCAATTAAGTTAAAGGGCTACAGTGAAGGCAGAAAACCAGAGAAAGGTTCAAAATCTGTTACAATAAGGCAGCATTAGTGGCCAAACATGACGGAAGTAAAAGTGTTCCTCAGGTAAAAGAGCAAGTTAAGCAGGACGAATAAGAAATGTACTGAGATACATTAAGTGTACCATCAAAAAATTATTTTAAATCACAAAAATCTCAGTCCCACAAAAACACATCTTGTCTTCTACTTCATTTCTAAAAGCTCTGGACTTTTTTTGTATTATTCTAACTCTTTTTGTGACCAAATTTACAGTTCAGGTTACTTTTTTTTCAATGAGCAGATAAATGCAAGGCTATGGAGTTCTAGTTCAAATATATTATGTCTCTTTGTACTTAAAAAGAATGTAATAAGACACAGTGTGTTAGTATACTATAACTACATTTCACATTCTCCTGAAGAGAAGGCAGAAATTGGCCACATATCTTCTGAAATAAGGATGTATTAGTGGTCAAATGTAATGGAGGAAAATGTGCTAGAGAGGAGAAAGTGTAGGTTTGGCAGAAAGATAAGATAAAATATTCAGCCAGACTGATCCATGTGTTAAAGTCAAAGCTCTATCTTATCTACTGCTGTGTTTCACATGACGTCACATCCGCCTCATTAGTTATTCAAAACTTTAGCTGGCGGTCTACCAAAGCTCAGTTGACAAAGCGTTTGTACGGAGAAGGTGCATCGCTCACTCGCATGAAAAATGCCTTACGCTTGCGTTGTTTTAGGTTGTTCGAATCGATCAAACCATGAAACTGATAAAAGTTTCTTCAGGGTTCCCCATGAACTAATAAAAAAGAGTGAACGAATACAGGATTTCACAAAAAGACGTAGAGAAAGGTGGCTTTAGAACCTCTCAGTGAAATCGAAGGGAGCCGAGTCGAAGCATGCTCGAGTTTGCAGTGATCACTTGATGAAAGGTTTGTATTTCCCTCTCAGCTACGTCCTTAGTGTTTTCCAAGTACTTTTCTTGCTATGTGTTGTTATTTTACGGTACTTTTTTTAGTCACGAAGCGCTAAAGTCCCCAGCTGTTTCTTTCTTTACTCCTCACAAAGTCCATATGCATGAAGGTCACAACAAAATTCTTCCCCAGCCGTACAGTTACAATGCGCCGTGATCACTTGTTTAACTAAGATCCAGGTCTTTAAAGGGGTTTCTGATGATCTTTGTGAATGATTTATCTGAGAGATAAGAGCCAACACAAGTGAGAATCAAGCCAACTATTGTTTGTTTACACTTCAACTTGCAGCGCTTTGTTGTAAAGATGCGAACGGAAAACTTAAAAAAAAAACATACTTACACGGGCAAAAACAATCCAGGATTCATTCGGCAGTGACTTGATCCCGAGGTCCTTTACCCAGCCACATACAAAACAGTTGTAAGCCTCCATACTCTTCCACACTTTCATCTGTTTTGCGGTGTAGAAGGACGTCTGCAACACCAGATAGTTCGAGATGTCGGGGAACTCGACTGAAGGGTCGTTTTCGAGATCATATGACAAATCCTTCTTTCCCAGACTGTAGGGGTCGATTCCATTGCACACAGCAACCTTCTGAATAGATCTAAAGCCAGCAGTGGCTTCTAGATTACGAGCGTACTCTGATAAGTTATCGCTAGTTATTTGCACTACGGCAGCCGTTTAGACCACCAGCTATTTCACTGCCGGTAAAACCGCTAAGAAAAGTCACGTGACTGAAACCCAGCAATAGATCAGAAAGACATTTCCTGGTCTTTTCCCAGTCTTTACCAGTCCAAGTTGCTTGAGTTTGTGCCCATTGTAGCTTCAGATTCCTGTTCTTGGCTGATAGGAGTGCAATCAGATGTAGTCTGTTTCGGATGCTGTTGTAGCCCAGTTGCCTCCTTCAAGGTTTGCCATGTTGTGCATTCTGAGATGCTTTTTGGCTCACAATGGTTATTTGAGGTACTATAGCCTTCCTGTTAGTTCAAACCAGTCTGACCATTCTCTCCTGACATTCTCAACAACAAGGCATATCCGCATACAGTATCAGTCAAAAGTTTGGACACACCTTCTAATTCAATGTTTTTTCTTTATGTTTATTCATTAAAAGACACTTCTTCATGTCTTAAAGTAATGATGGATGTCGTTTCTCTTTACTTAGTCGTTCAGTTCTTGACATAATATGGATTGCTACAGTTGTGGCACAGGGCTATTTATTTATTTAGTATTTTTATTATTTATTATTTGATCTCAAATGCATTAAGAAGGAAAGAAACTCGTCCACTAATTAACTTTTGACAAGGAACACATGTTAATTGAAAAGCATTCCAGGTGACTACCTCGTGAAGCTGGTTAAGATAATGCCTATAGTGTGTAAAGCATCATCAAGGTAAACGGTGGCTACTTTGAAGAATCTAAAATATCAAATGTTTTGTTTTTTAACACTTTTTTTTGTTTACCACATAATTCCACATATGTTCCAGATCAGGGGCGTGTTTAGCCTATTTTGGGGGGTGCTCAAGCACCCCCAAAAATGAGCTCAGCACCCCCTAGCTCAGCACCCTCAAAAACACTGCTTTTGGACATAATTTTCAGAAATAAGTGCCCTTGCACACTGCGCAATGAATGTGTGCGCGGGCGTGTGTGTGTTCTTGAATTCACCAGTTACGTGATAGTTCTATGACCAGTAAAATCCCTCTCCTCCTTGCGTCCCCTCTGATTGGGTTGCCTGTCCACGCGAGTGCTTGCTACGACATGGTGTTTTTTTTAACTGGATTCCACGCCGATGAGGAACTCGAAGTAGCACCTGAGTATTACTGGCATAGCGAGATGTGAAGGTACGGACTGGAGTTACAATTGTTAAACACAACACAATAATATGCATAATGCAATATTGATGTTCCCTGGTCTATGAACAGAATGATGAAAACAACATTTATCATCCATATCGAGATACTTTTGTGCAGAGCTGTACAAGTGCTACGGTGCTAGACCACCGTGTGTTAGTCAATTTTATTTAATATAACATAGCGTTTACGTTTGCTTATCATTCTTATCATGCTTATCAATAAAAAATATAAACTAATGTAAACTAATGTAAAATCATAATACACACTATTGTTACACAATACACAATAACACATTAATTAACAATTACCACTGTTCAAAATGAATAGCTCCAACATTACAAATGTAGTAGTAGGTCTTGTTTAGTTAAAAATATAACGTAAATATTTGTGTCAGTGGTTGTAAATGTGTAGATATCATAGTTTATTGGGTCAGCTTCTGTTAAAACATTGCATAAGTCTAGTCTTGTCTAGTCTAGTCTTCTTGTCTAGTTAAGTCTAGTCTAAATGCGGAATAAACGTGGAAACACTGTCGTTCAAGCCAGGTGCCTCTGTCAGCTCTGGGGGCTAAGCACCCTCAAAGATCAGATGCTAGAATCGCCCCTGTTCCAGATGTTATTTCATAGTTTTGATGTCTTCAGTATCATTCTACAATGTAGAAAATAATTAAAATACAGGGGGGAAAAAAAAAACTATGAATGAGTAGAGTAGGGGTGTACAAACTTTTGTCTGTTACACATCTACGATAATGACCAGAAAGTTAGGAGGTCAAATCCCAGCATTTCTAGAGATACAGCTGCATCCTTGAGCAACCTCTTTACTTTAATAATTAAAAACTCTCTCTGCTTGGATTAGACACTTTCTGTCTTTGCATAGAAACATGGACCAAAGGAATAAAAAACTAGCTTCCTCCAAGTTTTAATTAATGTTTCAATTCATTATAAATAAATAAAGGCGGCACGGTGGTGTAGTGGTTAGCGCTGTCGCCTCACAGCAAGAAGGTCCTGGGTTCGAGCCCCGGGGCCGGCGAGGGCCTTTCTGTGTGGAGTTTGCATGTTCTCCCCGTGTCCGCGTGGGTTTCCTCCGGGTGCTCCGGTTTCCCCCACAGTCCAAAGACATGCAGGTTAGGTTAACTGGTGACTCTAAATTGACCGTAGGTGTGAATGTGAGTGTGAATGGTTGTCTGTGTCTATGTGTCAGCCCTGTGATGACCTGGCGACTTGTCCAGGGTGTACCCCGCCTTTCGCCCATAGTCAGCTGGGATAGGCTCCAGCTTGCCTGCGACCCTGTAGAAGGATAAAGCGGCTAGAGATGATGAGATGAGATGAGATAAATAAATAAACAGTAGTATTACTATGATGCATAGTAAAACAAAGCAGAACAGATGGTTACATTTTTGTTCTACCAAATAGTGTTGTAGTCAAAAGCACCGAGACCAAGGCAAGACCAAGACTTTGAGGGTTTGAGATCAAGTCAAGACCAAGACAGGGCGAGACTGAGGCCCTGTCCACACGGCAACGGATTCAGGTGAATCTGATAAATTTTTTTATCGTTTCGGTCTGGCGTCCACACGGCACCGGCGTTTTGGGTGCCCTGAAACGATATTTTTTGAGAACGGGTTCCAGAGTGGAAAAATCTGGCAATGGCGCCGTTGCGAAGTCGTCTGGATGAGTAGAACAGATTTGTTTACGATGACGTCACAACCACATGACTAGAACAAGCAGCACTCTCGCACGTATACAGCTTTTCTTTTAAATAAACAAGTAACTGAACCATTTCTTGAATTTCTTTTTTTTACTGGATAAGGCTGCTTTTCAAAATGTTCACACACAATATAAAAAGTTATATAAATTATATAAAAATGCTTTTCAAAATGTTCACACACAATAAGAAAATTAAGTTATATAAAACTATGCACACTAATAAAACTAATTTGTACACACAGAAGGCACGATTTCCTCGCGTAGTCGCAGCCATCTTCTTCTTGTTGTTGTGTGTTTGTTCCTGTGAGTGCTTCACGCCGGGTAGAAGAAGGGGTTTATGCGCATGCGTCCCACTTCTTCTATTGTTCTGGTGTCTCCGATGGGACCGTCTTACAGCGCACGTAGAGGTGTGGCATGTGCATTGCATCGTTTTCAGCAAGCGTTGCGTTGCCATATGTACCTGATATTTTACTGATCTGTTGCCCATGTGGACGCGATATTTTTTTTACCCGCTAAAAAAAATTTCGTTGCCGTTGTCGTGTGGATGTAGCCTGAGTCAAGACCAGGACCAGATCAGTGTGTGTGAAGGGCTGGGGGGGAGGGGTGACGGCCTTTAACAGGAACACAATTTCGAATTTGCAATGAGTCACGTTATTGGTTACGTTTGAAGTAGGAAATTTTCCATCCAATCACAGTAACAATATTAACAAATAAATCAGACAGCACATAGGCAGTTTAGTGAAATCCCCACAGTTGTGGTCTTGACTCGTCTTGAAATAAAATCCTGAGTCTTCTATATCCGAGACAAGACCGAGTAAAAATGCGGTTGATTCTGAGACGAGACCGAGACCAGTCTCAAGTACTACAACATTACTGCCAAATGTAAAAAAAAAAAATTAGCTATAATTGACCCTACATATGATAGGAATGTAGTTATGCCCTAAATAAATCCCTCTAGCTTTTATATTATGAACAAAAGTAATTATGGTATTATGGAAAATAAAACCCTTTGAAACATTATGAATGATTTATTAGCTATAATAAAAAAATACCTTCCAGCTATACAATATGAATAATCCAGCACTAATAAAAATAACTGAATAGAAAGATCAGAAAGCATTTTATCAAGTAGATATTAACCCAAATGTGCCCAGCAATTACAAACACAAAGGCACAAATTATTTCAAAACTCACTCAAGTGCATGTTTATCAGATTGTAGAGGACAATTAGAAATACATTTCATTTACAGATGGTGACAGAATATGCCAGAAATCCACTCTTACAGAAAGCTGGTGTTTTTGTGTCAGTGAATCTCAGCTTTTTAATATGAACAGATTGAAAGATTTATTCATCCATAAGATATAGCGAACCTTTCCTCTGCTGTCTTTGACCAATGCATTGCAAAGTGATGCGAGTAACATTGCAAAACAAATGAGCGAGGCTCCAATCCCAGCTCAGAGCCGAGCAGTTGAGAGTTCGGAGTCTCAGTCAACTTCTCTACAGTTTCACTTCATGACATTTTTAACCAAAGGTTTGAACTTCCTTTTCAGTAGCACCAAACCATCACTGCTGAGCTACTTTGAGCTCAATACTCAATATCGCCTGCCTCCTAAAGCCCAGTTAAGCCCTTGGATAAAATGATTCTTCGTTCATTCAAAGTCTAGAGTAAATGTTCATGGCTCACACCCACATCGAGTACCATAGTCTGTGCCAAAGGATGTTAAAAAACAATTGCACAGAAAATTTGATCTATTTAATGACCGGTAAATGGTACAGTCTGTTGCAAGAGAGGAAATGCAAAGACATTTTCATCAACTCTAATGTCCTGGTTTCCAATCAGCTTTTTTTCCTTTGGCTAAAACCAGGTCCAGCCTTTTCATTCGGCAGTACATTTAACCTCTTGAGGCCTTGGTGTGGTCAGATTGTTCCCATCTGATTCTTTTTTCCCATTTAAAAAAAAAATCAAAATCTTATATCTTTGCCGTCTCACAGCTCCAGGATCCCTGGTTTAATCCTACCTCTGGTTATGGTGTGGAGTTTGTCCATGTGGTCTTCCTTGAGGTACTCTTCTCCCAGATACCGTACGAATGTGTGTGCATTGTCTCCTGTGATGGACTGGTGTTCCATCCAGGATGTATTCCTACTTCACATTGTTCCTGGAATAGGCTCCAAATCCACCATGACCCTAATGAGGATAAAGCAGTTACTAAATATGAATAAATGAATATTAGCCCCATGCTGATCAGTGTGGACTAGTGACTTAGTTCTCATTATGCTAACTAGAACTGGGTTAATGTACACAAACCAAGTAAGTTAGTGTAACTTGTGGTGCATAGATTTGTTGCAGGATGTAATAATCATAATTTGAGTCCATACCAAAAGTCAGAACACATGCAGGCTTTCAAAATACAGAGTATTCCATAATTAAATACTATTGGCTGGCGTTGAGTGGTATATCAGATATATTCCATTCAGCTAGCATGATATTGAATGAGTCGAAAACAAGTAGCTGAATGGAATATATCTGATAGACCATGAAAAAAAGCCAGCCAATATTATTATTATCTTTGTACATACACATTCCTTTCAGATGTTCAACGCATCTTTCTCTTTCAAAATTCTCTCAAAATCTTCCGTATTTAACGAAGCAAACCTGTCAGCCTTGTTTGTTTACAAATTGTCACAGCCACTCACTAGCATGGAAGTTTTACATCTCTGATGTGTGACGTCATGTTGTCTTGACAACCATGCAATATCGTAAACCATATTCAACGCTGGGATAGGCTCCAGCTTGCCTGCGACCCTGTAGAACAGGATAAAGCGGCTAGAGATAATGAGATAATGAGATATTCAACGCTCATTCTCCTTTGGGTAGAGTGATGCAATACACATAGGATAAGTGATATGCTAACAATATTGCATGCTATCGAACCAAATGACTGAAACCTGCTAGAAGGGAATAGAATACATGTTTTTATTCCATCGAAAAAGTGTCCTGTTTGTATACTAGTCAGTAATAATGTAACCAGAAATTACAATGAAACACAGAAGTGACAAATTGCATGATCTGACTTTGTAATGAATAATGGCACACAGGATATAAAAAAAACGCAAACTAATCAAGAGCTAACACAAAACAGCAGAACACAATCTGGCAACAAAACAATAGCAGGACAAAGGGCAGAGGCATGACTAGGACGGCTCCTTGAGTTTGTCCTTGATAACGATACAATGCAGTTCTTGGCACACTTCCCAGAAAACTGAATACACATCCATACCAAGACTCAGCTAACTTCAATGGCTCACATGATGGCAGAGAGAGCCAATGGCCCACAGATCACACTAGAACCCAGACCGTATCTGTCTCGTTTTCTTCGCGGATGCACTGTCCGTTTACATTAAACCGCCTGGAAACGCCGGGAAACGGGAATCCGCCAGCGTCCACGTATTCAATCCAGATCGTGTCTGGTCCGGTGCTGTGTAAACATTGAGAATACGCGGATACGCTGTGCTGAGCTCTAGCTGGCGTCGTCATTGGACAACGTCACTGTGACATCCACCTTCCTGATTCGCTGGCGTTGGTCATGTGACGCGACTGCTGAAAAACGGCGCGGACTTCCGCCTTGTATCACCTTTCATTAAAGAGTATAAAAGTATGAAAATACTGCAAATACTGATGCAAATACTGCCCATTGTGTAGTTATGATTGTCTTTAGGCTTGCCATCCTTCCACTTGCAAGTGGTAAGTGATATGCGCTGGGATCACACACACAGCGGCTCAGTCCCGAATCATTGCTTGTGCACTCCACTCGCGCACTCTGTGAGCTGCGCAGGGCCGGAGTGCGCACCTTCCAGAGGGCACTCGCTGTTCAGGGCGGAGTGATTTGGAGCGCAGGATGCCTGCGGAGCCGAGCGTATCCGTGTATTGGTGTTGCTGTGTGCACGTGAATCGTGTATTGGTGTTGCTGTGTGCACACTAATCGTTTTAAAAACGTTAATCTGATGATCTGCTGATACGGTCTAATGTAAACTTGGCCTGACGAGCCTCTAGGCTGCTAACACCGTTTACACCCGGCCCCCAGTGACCTACACCTACAGGATGACTCAACGACCCATGTGACCTCAACGACTCTCCTTAAGGTTGCTTTTGATCCACTAAAGGATAAATACCTGGAACGCCCCAGTAGTCAGACAGAACTGAAGAAGGCTTTCGGATGAGAGGTGAAATGTCTTCAAGAATACCAAGCAAGTCCGGTTGCCTTCTTTAGCACCTATGGTTTTACTATGACCTGGATGACTGAGAACCTTCACAGACATATGCTCAGGATTGTACCAGGGACCCTGTAGCTGTGATGTAGTTACATATACAATCAATACTTTAGTTAAAAATATTAAACATTTGATTTACTGTGTTCAAATTAATCTGGGGGTGGCACGGTGGTATGGACCCTTTTCACGTGACGTCACGACAAACGCGGCCGCCATTTTGGACATGTACTACCAGTAGTTTACCACAGCCAGCATTGAGGAACGGCAGCAAAGAAAGTGTTTATTTTCAGCAAGACTTCCATCATGCCACTATATTGTTGTGCACCTGGATGTAGTAACCATCAACAAACAAGGCAAGGGTTATCATTTTATCGGATCCCGGTAGATGCTGACCAACGGAGAAGATGGATAGCGGCCATAAACAGGAAAGATTGGCAGCCCTCGGCATACCAGCGCTTGTGCAGTGACCACTTTGTTGGAGGCAAGATGAATAAAATTAGCCAGAAAAGGCATTACATTGCTGTTAACATTCTGTGGCGGCGAGTGTGTAACCAAATAGGCTAAAATAACCCATTGTAACCTCTTTGTTCTTCTGTAGTAGCTATTAGCTAACGACATTAGCTAGCGTTGTGTTCCTTTGCTGTTGGTAGACTGTAGGACAGATCAGAGGCAGTGTCCTACAAACAGCGCTTAATTTGAGGGGGAGCAAGCCGGAGCGCGCTCCGGAACCTCGGGCGTTGGCTCCGGCAGCTATTTACACTGGATCCGGTGATCCGACACCTCTTTTGACTATATAACAAAAAAAATAATAATAATTAAATAAAAAAATGCAAGTTTATTTAGTGTTAATGTCTGATTTTGATATCTGTCTTGTTGGTGATTTCTCTCATGAAACGACATCCACAAAATATCTGCAGATGAACTTAATTTGCAGTGTTATTACAAAACATGCCCAGAAGCGCAGCGCTGCGCCCCCCCCCCCCCCCCCTTTTTTTTCTGCACCAGAGCCGCTCATCCTCTGCGCTCCGGACCTCCCACTTTACAAATTAAGCACTGCCTACAAATAAGTGTTCAAAACAAGAGGAGCATGTATTTGTCTCTTAAATCCAGGCCGTTCCCTGTAATCTGTCACAACGGTTGGAGAAAGTAATGGCAAATAGTGAGTGCACAAACCATAGAAGGTAAACTGTACACAGCGCCAGGGCAGTGTGATGGTATGTCTACTTTTAGATTGTGTTAGCTTATCAATGAACACACTCGTCACTCGATGAGTTTCACGTCTTTACGACGGATACTTAAATGTGTGTTCGGTATTATTGTTGCAGTCTAAGCAGTCATTGTAGCAGCTAGATGAGCGAGAACCGAAAGGGTCTGTGCCATAAACCGTTATTTCTGTACAGCGTTGCTAATGTGCCGTTACTGTTGTTATTTCTCCCTCTGCTCGCCCTGTAAATGCCCTACGTCGCTGGATAGCAAAGGTATTTTCTGCATCTCGCTCCTTTTTCTTGTATGTTCTCCGTTTGTCGCCTTCCTCGCATTCAAACCAATTCGAGCCGAAGTCCGCTACATGTCCAAAATGGTGGTCGCGTTTACGAAGGTCACGTGACTGAAAAGGGTCTATAGTGGTTAACGCCGTCGCCTCACAGCAAGAAGGTCCGGGTTCGAGTCCCGTGGCTGGCGAGGGCCTTTCTGTGTGGAGTTTGCATGTTCTCCCCGTGTCCGCGTGGGTTTCCTCCGGGTGCTCCGGTTTCCCCCACAGTCCAAAGACATGCAGGTTAGGTTAACTGGTGACTCTAAATTGACCGTAGGTGTGAATGTGAGTGTGAATGGTTGTCTGTGTCTATATGTCAGCCCTGTGATGACCTGGCGACTTGTCCAGGGTGTACCCCGCCTTTCGCCCGTAGTCAGCTGGGATAGGCTCCAGCTTGCCTGCGACCCTGTAGAACAGGATAAAGCGGCTAGAAATAATGAGATGAGATGAAATTAATCTGTAAATGACAGCTGATGAAATTACATTACCTTGCTATGTTTTAAACTACTTGGCAAGCTAGATACATACAATTACACAACACTTTATAGTGTCTTAGGCAAAGTCAGTGATGCCTGGATAACTAGGACCAATTTGAAGTGTAACGTAGCTTCACTTTGTACTCATTGATCTGTCTGATGTTTTTACGTTTATATATGTGCATTTCTTTCTAGATAAAAGAAAGACCACTGTTGTGCTTTGATTGCGCAGTCTCATCTTTTTTTTCTTGTTATTCATTATATGGCTTGTATGGATTTCGTAATTGCATTTTTTATTTATCTCACAATTCAAGTTAAATGTTCCATCAATCGCTCCTCTACCTGATGGTAGCGACTTTAATGAGAGCCTTTGTGCTACTACAAAATAATTTCTTTTCGCGTTTTATTTCATATCTAAGCCTAGAAGATTCAACAGCAGCACTTCAATGACTTGCTTTTTGTCTGTGAACAACCAAATTATTCAGACAGTTTTGATTTAGCATGTCCTGTAGTAGCCTCTTATTCCTCTAAACTCCACGTCCACTGCCTTTAATTAACGTTGTCCATTTTATCAGCGTTGTCAATGGAGGCCAACGCTGCCAAATTTAATGAGAAACCTGGCACAGCCGCTCTTGTGCTGTCATATATAGATAATTTGCTAAGATGTCAGCATGATTGATAATGTTTTACTGGTATAAAAGTGTGAATGTTGTTCTTTAATAAATTAAAAATTGCAAAAGGAAAAAAAAGAATGTCCTGACAAGACAAGTGCCTTCAAGCAGATTCTCTATAAACAGATCAGCCTTAATATTAAATCCACCTCATTAATATTGTGTAGGTTCCTCTTGTGTCACCAAAACAGTGCTGAGCCATTAAGCCATGGACTCCACAAGACCTTTGAAGGTTTGTTGTGGTATTTAACACAAAAACATTAGCAGCTGATCCTTTATGTTGTGAAGTGAGGCCTCTATGGATCAGACTTGATTGAAATTTGGAGACCAAGCCAACACCTTGAACTCTTTGTCATGTTCCTCAAACCATTATCCTGCTGAAAGATGCCATAGCCATTAGGGAATACCATTGCCGTGAAGGGGTGTACTTGGTTTGCAACAATGATCAGGTAGGTGGTACATATCAAAGTAACATCCAAATGAATGCCAGAACCCAAGGTTTCCCAGCAGAACATTACCCAGAGCATCACACTGCTTCTACTGGCTTGCCTTCCTACCATAGTGCATCCTGGTGCCATCTCTTTCCCAGATAAGCACCCAACCATCCACATGATGTAAAAGAAAACATGATTCATCAGACCAGACCACCCTTGTTCCATGGTCCACTTATGATGCTCACGTGCCCATTGTAGGCGCTTTCGGTGGTGGACAGGGGACAGCACGGACACTCCGACCAGTCTGCAGCTATGCAGCCCCATATGCAGCAAGCTGCAGTACATGGTGTTCTGACACCTTTCTATAAACTTTTTCAGCAGTTTGTGCTCCAAGAGTTCTTCTGTGGCATCAGACCAGATGGTCTAGCCTTTGCTCTCCATGCACATCAGTGAAACTTGGGTGCCCATGACCCTGTCGTCAGTTCACCGGTTGTCCTTCCTTGGACCACTTTTGTTCGGTACTAACCACTGCATACCAGGAACATCCCACAAGATGGACCATTTTGGAGATGCTCAGACCCAGTCATCTAGCCATCACAATTTGGCCCTTGTCAAAGTTGCTCAGATCCTTATGCTTGCCCGTTTTTCCTGCTTCCATCACATCAACTTCAAGAATTGACTGTTCTCTAGCTGCCTAATATATCCCACCCCTTGACAGGCGCCAGTGTAATGAGATGATCTATGTTATTCACTTCATATGTGAATGGTTTTAATGCCATTGCTAATCAGTGTAGAGATCAGTGCCTCAGCTACTTGGCTATCAGACCAAAGATAACAGTGCCCAGGGAAAACTCCTGAAGATAAAGCTTGCATGAAGAAACTTTGGGAGAAACCATGACTTCAGCAGGAGAAGCCCTGTGACTGACACTGTGAATTTTATCAGGCTAGGAATCCTCGAGCAATCTGGAATAAGTGTTTTTATTCTATCCATATTCACTGGATATCAGCAATCACACACTCTGATTGGCTACTCTACTACTAGGCTATCAGCTCAAATACTGTGAGTAGAGAATAAAAAAAGGCGGAGCATGTTGCTGAAACAATGGATGACAAAATAAAAACTCTACTCTTAAAACCTCAAAAATAGCCTCAGTGAGGCTGTAGCTCAGACCGGCCACTGTTGTTGTGTGTGAGTTTGAAATCCGATTGAAGAGCAGCGTTTAATGTGACGAGTCACCAAAAATTTCAGACGCCCATAAAATCGTAAATGTGACAGGTGGCGCCACCATCTTGATAACTTTTATGCACACCCACCTGGGGAACACTGTGTGTGAGTTTGATCGAAATCTGAACAATCCTGTTGGAGGAATAGCGATTAATGTAAATTGTGGACGAACAACGCCTGTGGCGAGCCGGATAAGCTAATAAAGCAACAAAATATGGAATAAAAATATTTGATGGTAAGAACATATCTTTTTTCTTTTTCAAGAATTATTATTATAGCATTTTTCACAAATTGCTCCTGTCATTTCGCCGGTTCGTTTACATTCTAAGCAGAAATTATTTTGTTGGATGTTTTGTATGAAGTTTTATTTAACGAATTTGCAAAAAATAAAAATAAATATGCTCCCTTTCTTAAACTCCAGTGACTGTGGATAGAATAAAACAGTTATTCCACTCAATCTTGTCGTACATGGCTTATAGCCAACTCGGCACGACGCGCCTTGTCGGCTATCAGCTCATGTACGACTTGATTTTGTGGAATAGCTGTTAAATATAAGGGACATTCCACTGAATGGGTGCTATTTGCTTGTTGTACTACTCCCAAATTAAACTTAATTTATTATATATCTTTTCAACACTGATTATAATAACACACATATTTAACTATTCAAAATGTGTATTGGTCAACCTCAGGCTACGTTATTTATTTTTTTTACAAGGTTTTGAAGTCAAAGATGGCTGCATACTCTTTATATGAATAACAGGACTGAAAGTAACAGGACTGAGTTTTTAGTCTAGGATTAGCTAATACATGGAATTAAGCCACATGGCGTCATCGCTAATAGCATGACCACACTTAGCACATTCTAGTGATTTACCAAAAATCTGTATTTTTAAAATAAACAAATATCATCTAAGAAATAATTTAAGTACCAGGATAGTATGTTGACATTGACCTTATCAGTCAAAGTTAAAAAATCATCAAATATACAGAAAAGTAAATGAGAGAATTAACTTTTGGTCTTCCCATGGCCTTCAGAAGACACAACTGGTGTAACTTCCTGTTGAGCATGTGATTTATGGAATGTTCCAAATTTGTCAGATGGGGTAATATGTTTGGGTAACAGGACTGAGTGAAAACCCAGGGACACGACTAAAATGTGTATTTTAACTAAGATATTGTGGATTTCTTATGAAAAAATATATTTAAACCATGGATAGGATATGGAGCCACACAGTGCAAAAGAAATACTGTTTCTGAAGGATTTTAATCATAATATTTCATAGTTAAGTATAAAGTTAGAGTGCAGGGACAGGTAACACATGCTATTTTTCAGTGTTTTAGGTAGTTTTTATTAATCCTTACAATTATATATCTTAAATTTGAAATCAGATCAATGTGCAGGACATTCTGCGTAATAAGGAAATGCATTTTAAAGTACATTTTTATGTGCATTTATACATATAATTTTCTAGGAACGGAAATGGCACTGATTCGGTGGAATGGATCTTAAGGTATATAAATCTGGAATAAATGTTTTATATAAAGTATAAGGTTTTTCAATTCTGATTGGTCCGAATGTTGAAGTTCTCTAACATTAGCTCTGACTTTAATTCTGACTGCAAAACAGTTTCCAGTTTTATATTAATGCATTTTTTTCTAATACATTATTCTTCCTATAGTAACAGCTTGTGTAATTGTGAAGATTTCTGACACTGAAGCAAATCACAGTTGCACCCAGGCAGCAGAGGAGTAAGCTAAAATTGACAGGAACTCTCTGTAGACATCGAGCCTGGCACAGGACTTGGGCTGTTAGGAGAGGCGTAACGAAGTATTAAGAAAGAAATGATGCATGTGACTAATTTTTTGTCCAAGGAGCTTAACTGCTTCGAGGAAATTGGCTGCCATGTTATGGCTTCTTGTGAATCGTGAGAGACGGGTATTCTACTTCCACTAGCCATATTTATGTCGTTTTGTAGTACACATCTATCAGTTTGGATATTATTATTATTATTATTATTATTATTATTATTATTAAGATTTGCAACCTTTCATTTACATTTCAATGGAATAAAAATCTCAGCTTGTGTTTAAAATAACTGCCAGCCAACATCGCAAATCATCAAGGGAGTCTACTCTGTGATTTTCTCTTTTAATGATTGACAAATAGCATCTGTTATTGACTCACTAAAACATCAAGAATCTTCATTTCAACGAATTGTTTACAAGCTAACAATTTGATTTGGTTACAAGCTGTGAGCACAAACACACATGAGAATTAGTTCATATTTTTTTGACCAAAAAGAAAAGACCTTCACGGGCTGGATGAGCTGTACAGCTCTTACGTTGAAGCCAATGCCACGCCTCACCCACTCTAAATCTAAGAAGGATGTTTTAATTAGTTTTGCCAGCAAGGTTTTGCACTCTGGGAGAAAATAATTTTGCAGTCTGAAAGTGCTGCTTGTCCCTGTTTGTTCCACCACACATCAGTAAGCATAACATCTGGAAAGACAGTCCTGAGTGGGACTTAATTATAATGCACCTCTTTAATGCAAACCTGATGATTCATAGGGACTGATCTGCCATGATGTCATTGTTCTGTTCCCAAATGGATACGTGTGTGATTAAATAATGTCCCTTGCTCTTAATGCAGTCAGGAACATTTTGCCATCCTGCACAGAGAACACCATCAATCACTGAGGCAGTATGAATGAGTTGCTTCAGTCACACTGAAGCGAGGATGATGTGTGTTTCATCTCACCTTTGTGGAGTCCATTTCCATGAAGGAGGGACTACATGTTCTTCATCACTCCTTGTTACACTGGATTGATTCTTAACATTTACTTATGTTATTAGAGGAAGAGAGAAGTGAAGGGGAAACGTTCAATTATACACTACATGAACAGAGAAATGGTTTGTTAACATATTCTGCCAGCTTTTCAGACACCACGGCACAGTCTTGTGCACACACACACACACACACACACACACAAAAACTGTTTCCTGATATTTAGCTATGTCTGTATGGATCTACATATCATGACAATATCGGAGAGATTTAGATAATGAGAGTTTATTGTCCATATATTGCACATATTATTAGCAGTGGAATTGTCTGATAAAGCCATAATATGGCAACTGTTCCATTCAGTATCATGTTGTTTGAGTTATAATAGTGTTTTCTCAAGAGGTTGGACATAAGCAGTGCAAACCCTTGATTATTTGATTTGATTGCTACTCTTATGTTAAGGTGACATATAGCCGGTTGATCCATGAGAACCATGGCTGGGCCATTATGGCAGATTTTGGAGGTGATCTGTTGCATAAATTTGGGTGGAGTAAAAATACAAATAAAGCCACGGTAGCTGCGACAGAATAAGCTTGCTTAGGGGGCATGGCTTATTTCGGCTTGCCGTAGCTATGCCGTACTGCAGTTGTGAAAACCGTATGCACTACCATCATTGCCGTAAGGCCATACGTCACTGTCTCAAACCTCTGGCTAACTCAAACAGGTTTTCCTCCAGAATTGCCCTGTGTTTAGTGCCAGCCATCTTTCTTTCAGTCCTGACCAGCTTTCCTGTCCCTGCAGATGAAAAACATTCCCACAGCATGATGCTGCCACCACCATGCTTCACTGTAGGAATGGTGTTCTCAGGGTGATGGGTTTGCGCCACACATGGCATTTCCCATGATGGCCCAAAAGATCATTTTTAGTCTCATTTGACCAGAGAATCTTCTTCCATGTATTTGGGGAGTCTGCCACATGCTGTTGGGCAAACTCCAAATGTGTTTTCTTTAGCAATGGCTTTTTTTTCTGGTCATTCTTCCATAAAGCCCCGCCCACTCTGTGGAGCATACAGCTTAAAGTGGTCCTATGGACAGATACTCCCATCTCTGCTGTGGATCTTTGCAGCTCCTTCAGTGTTCTCTTTGGTGTCTTTGTTGCATCTCTGATTAATGCCCTCCTTGCCTGGTCTGAGAGTTTTGATGGACAGGGCCTTCTCTTGTCAGGTTTGTAGTGGTGACATATTCTTTCCATTTTGCTATAATGGATTTAATGGTGCTCCCTGGGATATTCAAAGTTTGGGATTTTTTTATGACCCAACCCTGATCTACACTTCTCCACAACTTTGTCTCTGACCTGTTTGGGTGCTCCTTGGTTTTCATGTTGCAGAGTCAGGGTCCTTCCAGAGCAGGTTGATTTATACAGACATCATGTGATAGATCATGTGACACTTTGATTGCCCACAGGTGGATCTTAATCAACTAATTATGTGACTTATGAAGTGAATTGGTTGGACCAGCTCTTATTTAGGGGTTTTATACGAAAGGGGGTGAAAACTTATGCATACTCCAGATTTCTGTTTTTTCATCTTATTGTTTGTGTCACAATAAAAAAAAAATAATGTGCACCTTTAAAGTGGTAAGCATGTTGTGTAAATCAAATAGTGCTAACCCCCCCCCCCCCCCCCCCCCAATGCATTTTAATTCCAGTTTGTAATGCAACAAAACAGGACAAACACCAAGGGGGATGAATACTTTTGCAAAAACACTGCATGTATAAAAAATGCTTATGATAATTATTACCAGTAGGAGTGAGAATGAGCAATAAAAACGTTCTGTATGCATGTACTCTTCGAGCATTCCATTTTAATGTTATTATTTCATGTTTTATGCAAGAACAGTTCTTCCAAAGTGAAATCAGTGGGAACGTTTTTTTTTACTATAATTATTGATATTAATATGAACTGCTTTTACCTCCTACAGCTTTAAAAGACCTTTTTTTTTTAATTGCTGATGCAGGTACCAATGAATATTTATTAATGAAACATCTCCTGGCTGTCGCATGTAAATATGATCTTGGGATGTTTTACCTTAGCAGTTAAAAATGATTGGCATTGAGGACCTTTCAGCTGTCTTTATCAAAACCTTTTCACTCGGGACTTGCTTTAGCAAACATCCTGCTTGAGGTTACTAGACAACAAAGCTTTCTCTCTTTCCACACATTCAGAGATTGAATTTCAGCTCTGAAGGTTTTCAGTTTTCATACCGCAGCCAGTGTGACAGCCTTGACCTGTGAGAGAAGAGCACAGAATTAAAGCTACTAGAAACTCTGTCTATACACCATTTGCCTAAACATACATTTATGTGGTTTGTATGGTAAGTCAAGGTTGTATATGACTGGGTAAAGTCTCATCTCATTATCTGTAGCCGCTTTATCCTGTTCTACAGGGTCGCAGGCAAGCTGGAGCCTATCCCAGCTGACTACGGGCGAAAGGCGGGGTACACCCTGGACAAGTCGCCAGGTCATCACAGGGCTGACACATAGACACAGACAACCATTCACACTCACATTCACACCTACGGTCAATTTAGAGCCACCAGTTAATCTAACCTGCATGTCTTTGGACTGTGGGGGAAACCAGAGCACCCGGAGGAAACCCACGCGGAGAACATGCAAACTCTGCACAGAAAGGCCCTCGCCGGCCACAGGGCTCGAACCCGGCCCTTCTTGCTGTGAGGCGACAGCGCTAACCACTACACCACCATGCCACCCTACTGGGTAAAGTGTCAACATTCAATTCAATTCACTTTCACTTGTACTGTATATCGTGCCTTTAACAATAGATGTTGTCACGAAGCATCTTTACACACATGGCATTTCCCATTGTAACCCTTTCAGAAAATACAGATAAGTTTCTTTTATTATCCATGTAAGTGGAGATATAGGGTATAGGAGGAAACGCATGTTTCTGTTACTTGATTTTATTTACCATTTTATGTGTTTTCCTGGTGTAATATTAAGTGTTCTCATGTGTACCTATGTTATTATTATTGCATGTTTAATTATTTGTAATTCTGAAAAAAAAATACAGTGGAACCAATGACTGTACAGGGTGAGAGGTCACGGAGCCAGAAAAAGGCCCGGATATAGCGGAAACGGGCTTCTTTTTGTTTTGAGCGAGTGAAGGAGAACGCTGCTGTCATCAAGACGGCAAGTTACTGTTATTTTTCAGTTAAAAAGTGATATTTGAGGTAACTGTAAAGGTGTGACACCACAGTTAGTGAACTGTTTTTGGAGTTTGTGCGCGGAACTGAAACTGAACTTTGAGTGGGAGTGGATAAACTGAACACGCGATTGCAGATAACGTAGCCAACGTGTCTGCCAGAAGAACTGCCGCTGAAACTCAAGTCTGGCTGGCCAAGCCAACAACGGAGTTCCAGAAACTGCAGCTAATCATGAACTGTTTTCCAGAGGTCTACGCTGGAAATTGACATGGGAGTTCAAGGTCGGCTGACTAAACCAACTGCTTGTGGGGAATACGCACTGGAGCTGGTGTGAGTAGCTTGCTTCACTTCTTTTCTTTTGTCGAAGCGGCCATTTTTGCTTAAGGCCACAACGCATGCCAGCCTCGACTCAGGCCTGCATCGGGGACACTGGGCAGGGTATGGGAGACAAGTATGGTGTGCTGGCTTTGTGTTATATGTTGAATGGGCCCAATAGGTTTATTATACAAGAGGTTGACGGTATTTGAATGTGATTAGTTTAACTGTGTCTACTACTGGTATGTTTTTTTGAGAAACCAGTGGTTACCTGAAAAGGATTAATAGGCTATTTAAGTTGTGTAAGGAACATATTGATACATTCTCATTTAGGCTACATTTGTGTTTGTTTTCTGTTTATTTTCATGCTTTTTTATTTTACTTATTACATTTAAAATATAGACACTAAACTTTATTCACTGTATGGACAATTCATTTTTGGAATAAATAAGTTAGAAGCTTACATACAAGACTACAAGAACATTTACAACCCCGATTCCAAAAAAGTTGGGACAAAGTACAAATTGTAAATAAAAACTGAATGCAATAATTTACAAATCTCAAAAACTGATATTGTATTCACAATAGAACATAGACAACATATCAAATGTCGAAAGTGAGACATTTTGAAATTTCATGCCAAATATTGGCTCATTTGAAATTTCATGACAGCAACACATCTCAAAAAAGTTGGGACAGGGGCAATAAGAGGCTGGAAAAGTTAAAGGTACAAAAAAGGAACAGCTGGAGGACCAAATTGCAACTCATTAGGTCAATTGGCAATAGGTCATTAACATGACTGGGTATAAAAAGAGCATCTTGGAGTGGCAGTGGCTCTCATAAGTAAAGATGGGAAGAGGATCACCAATCCCCCTAATTCTGCGCCGACAAATAGTGGAGCAATATCAGAAAGGAGTTCGACAGTGTAAAATTGCAAAGAGTTTGAACATATCATCATCTACAGTGTATAATATCATCAAAAGATTCAGAGAATCTGGAAGAACCTCTGTGCATAAGGGTCAAGGCCAGAAAACCATACTGGGTGCCCGTGATCTTCGGGCCCTTAGACGGCACTGCATCACATACAGGCATGCTTCTGTATTGGAAATCACAAAATGGGCTCAGGAATATTTCCAGAGAACATTATCTGTGAACACAATTCACCGTGCCATCCGCCGTTGCCAGCTAAAACTCTATAGTTCAAAGAAGAAGCCGTATCTAAACATGATCCAGAAGTGCAGACGTCTTCTCTGGGCCAAGGCTCATTTAAAATGGACTGTGGCAAAGTGGAAAACTGTTCTGTGGTCAGACGAATCAAAATTTGAAGTTCTTTATGGAAATCAGGGACGCCGTGTCATTCAGACTAAAGAGGAGAAGGACGGCCCAAGTTGTTATCAGCGCTCAGTTCAGAAGCCTGCATCTCTGATGGTATGGGGTTGCATTAGTGCGTGTGGCATGGGCAGCTTACACATCTGGAAAGACACCATCAATGCTGAAAGGTATATCCAGGTTCTAGAGCAACATATGCTCCCATCCAGACGACGTCTCTTTCAGGGAAGACCTTGCATTTTCCAACATGACAATGCCAAACCACATACTGCATCAATTACAGCATCATGGCTGCGTAGAAGAAGGGTCCGGGTACTGAACTGGCCAGCCTGCAGTCCAGATCTTTCACCCATAGAAAGCATTTGCCGCATCATAAAACGGAAGATACGACAAAAAAGACCTAAGACAGTTGAGCAACTAGAATCCTACATTAGACAAGAATGGGTTAACATTCCTATCCCTAAACTTGAGCAACTTGTCTCCTCAGTCCCCAGATGTTTACAGACTGTTGTAAAGAGAAAAGGGGATGTCTCACAGTGGTAAACATGGCCTTGTCCCAACTTTTTTGAGATGTGTTGTTGTCATGAAATTTAAAATCACCTAATTTTTCTCTTTCAATGATACATTTTCTCAGTTTAAACATTTGATATGTCATCTATGTTCTATTCTGAATAAAATATGGAATTTTGAAACTTCCACATCATTGCATTCCGTTTTTATTTATAATTTGTACTTTGTCCCAACTTTTTTGGAATTGGTGTTGTAAGTCAAACATAGTTTATTTGCGTTCAGTACATCATAGAGAGAGATACAATCTAGGAGTTATATACATTGAATCTACATTGAGTTATAAGTTCATAGAACCCAGGGCGTTATTGCAGTACCTTATAGCGGGCTGGGGGAGCTACACCACGATGGCCAAAAAGATCAATTGTAGTCTCATTTGACCAGAGAATCTTCTTCCATGTGTTTGGGGAGTCTGCCACATGCTGTTGGGCAAACTCTAAATGTGTTTTCTTAAGCAATGACTTTTTTTTCCTGGCCACTCTTCCATAAAGCCCCACTCTGTGCAGTGTACGGCTTAAAGTGGTTCTATGGACAGATACTCCCATCTCTGTTGTGGATCTTTGCAGCTCCTTCAGTGTTATTTTTGGTGTCTTTGTTGCATCTCTGATTAATGCCCTCCTTGCCCAGTCTGTGAGTTTTGGTGGGCGACCTTCTCTTGTCAGGTCTGTCCTGACTTAACGACCAGATTTTCTCTTTTTTCTTACTAAAGACATTATCCAGGACTTTTGATTGAAGCAACTGAATGTCATCAGTGTCCATTTCCGTAAATGTCTGTACTGTATATAGTTCACTGTCAAATAAAGTCAAAATCCTACATTAGATTATTAATTCAGGTTGACATTATGTAAAAGTCTGATTTTTTTTTTTTTTTAATTATTGAGGTTTGGGTTAAATCCATTCGACCAATCTGACAGAGCAAGCTTATGAGTGTTTCTATGATTACTGAGAAATTTGGGGTGGGCAATTTGGTAAAAATGAAGTATGTTGGGTTTTGGTATAAATACTAGCAAATGACAGTACCACACTCCAAGTGAAAGGTCCACAGCAGAGCTGCGCTCAAACGCTTTTATATTTTTCAGTATACAACACTAATCACATACATAATTTTGTGAGGTGTCAACTCTGTGAAAAATAAACCAGCGACAATCTATTTTTTGTGCACCCCCTCCTTTAAAGAAAAAATCAAATGGCTTGCTGTCTCGAATTTGGCTTCATCAGTAGACGTTGTTGGTTGAATTGTTGTAGCCTGCACTGCAGTATCCAGCAGCATTGGCAATGCTAAATCTACCTTTGATTAGACGTCACATAGCTGATATCACATAGTTGACAAATTTTGGGCTTTTTGGCTTGCTATGTCCATTGGTATCAACCTATTATCACCCAGGGTCATGTGCGTGAAGGGAATGGGCTGCCACTTTGTTTCATCATACTGACTACTTACCACACTCAGATGTAATCACCATCACAGAGCTGACACGTGAAAAAGGTATGCTTCAATTTTTCCATGCAGAAAACATACCAAAAGCAGTATGCACGATGATGTTCTGTTGCCCTCCCTGCCAGATAACATGAGGCATGCGAACCTTGTATCTGAGTAACCATTGCAACGCTGGGGCTGAATTCAGCACCGACGCAGAGTTTGTGTGACACTTACTTTGGCTGAGCTGCAGTCGAAATGATTAAAAGCTGCATCAAGTTTTGTTGTATTTTCTTTAAACACACTCATATCCATGACATGCACAGAGGATAATCCTGTCTGCTGGCTTTCAGTGGAGAAATAACACTGTTGGTTCAAACCAAGGTTGCGGGTAGGTGGGACAAGCCAGGTTGGCCATTTTGACACGTATTTCGATTTTTTTTCCAACAACTAAGAAATGTCAGAGAGGTCTGCTGAATTTTTTCACAGTAGCCCCTCGGGAGTTCTTGCCGTATGGACAGGTTTTACCTTTTCCTCTCAGAAAACAGAGGAATGGTGGTGTAAGTGGTTAGCATAGTCATCTCACAGCAAGAAGGTTCTGGGTTCGCGGTCGGCAGGAGCCTTTCTGTGTGGAGCTTGCATGTTCTCTCCAGGTGCTCTGGTTTCCCCCACAGTTCAAAGACATGTGGTTAGGTTAATATAGGACGGCCTTGAGCGAGGCCCCTAACTCCCAACTGCTCCCTGGTTGCCCACTGCTCTGGGTATGTGTGTGTGCTCATTGCTTGCATGTGTGTGTTCACTGCTTCAGATGGGTTAAATGTAGAGAGGAATTTCACAAGCGTGTAATGAATAAAGTTCTTCTTCTTTTAGATCTCTCCATATTACACAGGCCTAGAGGTGGCTCTGGGACATAAATTTCTCAGTATTCACAGAAACACTCTTATAACCAATAAGAACCTATAAGAGTAATACATATAATGACTTTGATTGTGTTAGGTTGTGATTTCCATCACTGCAACTAAATTTAAAGAAATCACACACTCTGTTTATGATTCACGATCCCCACTTTGAGAATCATGGCAATAAATATTCTTTAGATGCAGGAAATAGATTTACGTTCTCTGAAAGCAAATGTAACAGAATGTGCAAAATGGCCACTGAGACTAATGACAGTACAAATATCAGTTAGACAACCACAGTCCTCCAGAGACTTAATGACATTTTTATGTTTGTATAGAACAAATTTAAGCCCTTTCCCACCACAATTCTCAAATTTAATTGCCCTTACAGCTACATAATGGCTATGTAATTGCCTTAATGATACTACTTATGTTTTCTATTAGCATATTATCCAAGTAACATTTTGAAAACCTTTATGCAGCATAGCACACAAAGTGAAATTAATATTAAATGTACAAGAAACATGACAATACATTCTATTTCCATTGTGGTTATAAAGCAGAGGCATTTACAGCAGTGCTCTGTGTCATTCGATTTAATCAGAATAGATATAAAAATGTGAGACCATAACAGCCAAACAAACAATGCAGAGTTTGTCACACTGAGTTTGAAATTCATGCAGTATAACAGGTCTAACCGATACCTCCAATGTATTGAGGAAGTGTCCAAGATGTAATACAGAGGGTTGTTAGTGGTGAGCGGTTGAGCAAATCGAAAGTGTAAATAAGGTTTAGGCAGCAGGTGACACTGAGATTTCCATTTAACAAGAAGAAGCACCACTTTGCTTTGACCCCCATGATGCCTTTTCCAGGTTCTGACTTTGATTTAAATTCACACTTAAATTCACAGTTTTAATACAAACCACACTGCACATCTTTGATCAATATTCTTTTGTGTACGCTGTATGTTCATTCTGCTTCCTATTGCTGATGACTAATGCTCCTTTAAAAATGTTATCGTGTAGTTTTCATCCATATATGGTAAAGAAAAATTATCTACATTATGTACACTCGCTGGCCCCTTTTGTTAGGAACACCCACCCATCCACCTGCTGTTTTATGCAGGTATCTAATCAGCCGATCCCTTGACAGCAGCACAATGCATAAAATCATGCAGATACAAAACAAGAGCTTCAGTTAATGTTCACTTCAAACATCAGAACGGGAAAAATTGTGATCTCAAAGTGCGACTTTCTTTCACTGTGGCATGGGTGTTGGTTTGAGCCAGATGGACTGGTTTGAGTATTTCAGAAACTGCTGATCTCCTGGGGTTTTCACATACAACAGTCTCTAGAGTTTACACAGACAGAATGGTGCGAAAAACAAAAAATAGTGAGCGAGAGTGAGCAACAGGTCTGTGGGTGGAAACGCCTTGTTGATAAGAGAGCTCAGAGGAAAATGGCCAGATTGGTTTGAGCTGCATATAATCACTCTTTATAATTGTGTTGAGCAGAAAAGCATCTCAGCATGCAACAGCAGAAGAACACATTGGGTTCCACTCCTGCCAACCAAGAACAGGAATCTTAAGGGGTGTTCACACGGCAACTTTTACTCCGGTGTAGCACCGGGGCTGCCCCGGTAGAGCGTTCACACGGTACAAAGTTATACCGGTGTAGCCCCTGAAAGCTGCTTAAACCGGTGCAAATCTAACCCTGCTCGGGAGGTGGTTTAAGAAATTTACTCTGGAGTAAATGCTAGTTTGCGGGGCAGCACCGATATAAAATGGGACGTCTGAACGCTACAGGGGTAGACTCGCTACGCGTGAGGAGAGTTGATTACATACAGGCATTGCATAATTTGCATCCTGGTATTTTGCGCTTCCAAAATGGCGAATATCAACAACAACAGAACTGCGTGTCTTCCAGTGTTGCCAGATTGGGCGGTTTTAAGTCCATTTTGGCAGATTTGAACATATTTAGGGCTGGAAAACGTCAGCAGTATCTGGCAACACTGGTGTCTTCATCCACATTGTTTTCCCGGCGCTTGGTGATGCCATGACAACCGGGAAAAGGAAGTACATTTTCACGCATGCGCATATTTCATTTCCGCATTATTACTATCGTATAGCACGGTCGCAAAAACTGCCGTGTGAACGCAAGTGGGGCTGCACCGGTGCCAACACGCTTCTCTCTAGTAAGCAGGTTTGTGACGTGTGAACGCTCCACAAAATTTACACCGGTGTAAGATATATCGCAACAAAATACATCGGTGCAGCATCAATGCAAATATGTGCCATGTGAACACCCCTTTAGACTCAAGAACAAATTCCTGTTAAAGTAGCTGGTGAGTGTCCAATGCTATAAAACAATGATTGTTTATTTTCAACAAAAATCTACAGTGCTATGAAATAACATTTGTTCTACAACATACACCTTCCAAAGTTTATAATTTGTTCATTTGCTCAAGTAGTCCAAGTAGTTGGGTGTCAAAATTAAAATAGTTCACATTGCTCATACTTAAGAGTTATGGAATGCATGAAAGCTGGAGTCCAGAGACAACAGCACACACAATGGCAAAATGGCAGCTGAAGCTGCCTACATAACCTATAATTGCAGTCTAATTGTCTATTCAAACAATGGAGCAGTGACAAATCACCAGTTATAAAGTGGCTAATATGGGGCTGAGTGGATTGTGTCAAACTGAAACTCTTAGAGAATGCTGTTCTTAATAGAAGAGCGATAAGTGAAAAAAAAAAACTGGACCTATACGAAGACTCTTTCCATTATATGCAGCTGTCCATGGCTGTTCATAACACTGGACAAGTTCATCTGAAATTGTAGTGGAGTGTTATGGATGTCTGTCAACACTTTGATTAATTTCTGACCTTCTGGAGAACTGAATTCTGAGAATTATCAGTACAATGTTCAGACTATCATGAACCTACATTATAGTAAAAAATAAAGTACATAATAATAACAATAATAATCAACAACAGACAAAAACAGTATAATGAAGTGTAATTGTACCGATATAGCCAAAAAGAGCCAACAATCACTGAAAAAAAAAGATTCACCGGTTCAGTAAAGTTGATGAAATCTGCAATTCTGTACTAAATTAATTCATGTACAGTAAATATGTGGCTAAACCATGAAAACTTAAATATGAAAACAACTCATCAAACAAACCATCCATAACGCACAAAAGTAAATCAGTTTAAAGTGCAAATGTTTATGCAAACCAAGTGAAAAAAAAAACAAGCTGTTAAAGAACACGATGATACAGATGCAGATGCAGGTTTACGGGGTTTTTTTTAAAACAAGTTGTTTGATTCTCCTTGTCACCTGTTCCAGGCATTGGTGGGTGCTCCATGGGGGAAACCATGGCCTAATGGTTACAGAAACAGCTTTGGGACCAAAAGGTCACCGGTTCAGTTGAAGTGCCCTTGAGCAAGGCACCTAATCCCCAACTGCTCCCCAGGCTACTCCAAGTATGTTGTATGTCGCTCTGGATAAGAGCATCTGCTAAATGCCCTTCATGTAATGTAATGTGCTCTCCCACACTGGCTCACTCCACTTGAACCAGTCATACACTGGGAGTGCATCTGTGGGAATGGTGTTCTATAGGAACAAGGGTGGCTGGTACCGTAGCTTAGCACACACTGGAAAGGGATCAAGAGCAGGGTGCAGGGAGTTCTGAGTATATTCGGGCCAGGGGAGAAACTGTGCTTAATCCCTTTGATTCTCAGAGCAGAACATCCTCAAAAAATGTCCCACTTCCTGGTTAGCCTTTTCTACCTGTCCATTAGATTGAGGGTGAGAACCAGATGTTAAACTTACAGTGACTCCCAACTTTTCCATGAAACTAGTCCAAACTCTGGTTGTGAACTGATTGCCCCAGTCATTTACAATGCCCTATAGGATTCCAAATTATCAGAATACATGGTTAAAGATGAGCTCCTCTGTTTCAAAAGGAGTGGGTAAGTCTGGCAAGGGAGCAAAGCACAAAGACTTGGAGAAGTGATCAATGATATTCATAATTACCATGTTCCTTCTGGACATAGGACAGTCAGTGACAAAGTCAATTGTAATGGGGGACCAGGGGAACTGTGGCATAGGCAGTGGCATGAGTTTACCTGCTGGTGGTGTGTGGGGTACCTTGGCTTGTATGCAGGCTGTGCAGGATGAGATGGACCTTTGGATATCTATGACCATGTTAAGCCACCAATAAATGGCTTTAAGCAACTGATGTGTTCTCTGTGTGCCAGGGTGGCCTGTGTGCACTGAGGTAATAATTCTGCCCTTCCACTTATGTGACACAAAGGTTAGGTTCAGGGGGCATGAAGCAGGGACTTGGTGTGCCAGATAATTTGCTGTCTCATAGTCAGTGTGCCAGGTTATAGATCCAATAAAGCAGGTGGGAAGCAGTATAGGTTTTCAGTCAGGATTATTGCTTTCAGAGGGAAATATATGGGAAAGGGAGTCAGACTTGGTATTCTTCAACCCTGGTTGATACAAGAGCATGATGTTAAAGCTTGTGAAGAACAAGGCCCACTGGACTTGTCATGGGTTCAGATGCTTGGCTGCATTCAAGTAATCAAGGTTTTTGTGAACACTAAAGATCATGAAAGGATACATTGTTCCCTCAAGCCATGGCTGCCACTCCTACAGGGCAAGCTTCACTGGTCACAATTTCCTATATTGTAACTTTGCTCTGCTGGTGAAAGTCTTTTGGAGAAGAAGGCCACTGGGTATAGCTTAGATTGTTTCCAAAGTGCTGTGACTACATGGCTACCACTCTTGTTTCAGAAGCATCCACTTCTGTGGCAAAGGGCTAGGACAGGTCTGGGTATTTAAGGATGGGAGCTGTGGTAAATGCAGGTTTGCGATTACGGAAGGCCTCACCAGTTCTTTGTTCTATGCCAGTCGCTTAAGACCTTTCTTGAGAAGTGATGTGAGAGATGTAGTGATGGAGCTGAAGCCCTGATGAATCTTCTATGGAAGCTGGCAAAACTGAGGAGACACTGGAGCTACACCTTCAGGACTGATGATATAACCTAGGACTAATATCATGGAGACATGAAATTTACATTTTCCCCCTTTTAATGTAGAATTGATGCTAGAAGAGCTACAAGACAGTACCTTCTGAGCAGGTCACCAATCTATTGCAGGGCTAACACAAAGCCTAACAACCATTCACACTCACTTTCACAGCTATTGGCAATTTAGACTAGCCAGTTGACCTAGTCAACATGGCTTTGGATTGTGGGAGGAAACCAGAGCACCCAGAGAAAACCCACACAAGCATAGGGAGGACACGTACACAGAAACTCCACACAGAAAGGCCCTGGTTGGCCACAAGGTTCAAACCCAGAACCTTTTTGCTTTGAGGCAACAGTGCTAACCTCTGCACCACTGTGCCACCCGCATCTCCCTCAGTACATTATTAATCAGGCAATGGAACACTGAGGGGGCACAAAACAGCCCATAAAGCATGACTCATTACTCAAAGTGGTCAAAGGTGATGCTCAAGGCCATCTTCCATTCTTTGCCTTTTCTGATGTGCACAAGACTGTTGGCACTGCAATCAACACAAATCAAGCTCAAGGAACACTCTTGCTGATTGGAGGGGTTCAAGGGCTGAGGGGACCAGTGGGTTTAAGGGCTGAGGGAACAAGTGGGTAAGGATACTTTGATCTGGTTTAGGCCATGGTAGTCAATGCATGGACAAAGTCATGCTCCCTTCTTCTCATCAAAGAAGAAAATGGCTGAGGCAGGAGAAGTGGATGGATGGATGGATGGATGGATGGATGGATGGATGGATGGATGGATGGATGGAATCTTGCTGGGGAGTTTCCTGGACATAATCTTCCATTGACTGTCATTGCTGCTACTGTCTTTGGTTTTGCTGAACACTTCCATGAATCCATGACACTCTGGCTATTCTAAATCAACAGTGGTTGCTGGGTTGGGATTTTTCACTGTTGTGGATATGATGGTGAGACATGGCAGGTGCAAACAGTGGTAATTATAGTGCTCAGGCCACTTGGTAATTTCTTTATCTTGTCAGGAAATCTGGGAAACATGGAGACTCATCCAGGAAAAGATGAGGATTATGGGATGCTTGGTGGTGACAGTGACAAAGAAGGAGTTTTACTCCTGATGGAATGCACTGACCTGGAGTAGGAGGAGTTTGATGCACAGAGTGACAGTGCCTTTTCCGATGGGTCCTCTGTTGAGAGAGTTGATACACAAGGACTGCTGTAGGGGATGTGTTGGGTTATTGAGCTTCTTAATGGTGTCATTTTACATGAAATTGCCAACAGCTCCTGAGTCAATCAAGGATGAGAGACACTATCTGAGTTCTGCCTTTCATTAGTCTGTGCACACCAAACTCTTAACTCAACAGTGTATGTGTCAGTAAACCCATTTTGGGATCCAAAATAGGACGTGGGCGGCACGGTGGTGTAGTGATTAGCGCTGTCGCCTCACAGCAAGAAGGTCCTGGGTTTGAGCCCAGCGGCCGACGAGGGCCTTTCTGTGCGGAGTTTGCATGTTCTCCCCATGTCTGCGTGGGTTTCCTCTGGGTGCTCCGTTTTCCCCCACAGTCCAAAGACATGCAGGTTAGGTTAACTGGTGACTCTAAATTGACCGTAGGTGTGAATGTGAGTGTGAATGGTTGTCTGTGTCTATGTGTCAGCCCTGTGATGACCTGGCGACTTTCCAGGGTGTACCCCGTTGTCAGCTGGGATAGGCTCCAGCTTGCCTGCAACCCTGTAGAACAGGATAAAGCAGCTAGAGATAATGAGATGAGAATGAGAGAATGAGAAATAGGACGTCAGCAGCAGCCCATAGAAACTTATGGTAAAAAGTTCTGAAATTTGGCACACTGATTGGGGACAGACTCCTGACTCTTTTCACCAAGTTTCATGTTTGCAGTCCAAGTGCTCTAGTGCCACCAACAGGTCAAATTTGGAGGTGTGTTTATACATGTAACTTTTGAACCGTATGCCCGATTTTCAAAAACGAAGTACCATTGGATCTCTTGACCCAAGCTGAGTTCAACGTACACCATGACATCTATTTCTGCCATATTGAATTTTATGAAAATGTTTTTAAAATTTTCACAGGCCACAAATTTTTATCCAAATTTCATCAAATTTGCTAGAAGTGATCTTCAGACCAAGCCTCACAAACCCCTTTCTGAGGAAGTACAAAAGTTTTTGCATCATTTGACCACTGGGGTCACTGCAAAAACCAAAAACATGTTTTGGCTAATGAGTGCACATGTGTTTGCCTTTAAAAACTGATTCACATGTCTCATGATACCATGGAAGGTCCCAAGGCTGAGACATGAGATGTTTCACGTCAACCTAATTGATATGGCTACCATATTGGATTTTTTGAAAAAGTTAAAAAGCACAAGTTTTGTCCAATTTTCACCAAATATTCATCAAATTTGGCACAGATGATCTATGGACCAAGATTCACAAAAGTTGTCAGATGGATTTTTCATTTTCAAAAGTGTTCATCCATTACAGTCCAACAAGATGTGAGGTCATATCGCAGTTACACCCAATCTTTGGTCACTTGACATAAAACTTGCTATCAGTGCTTACAGCCATGCTTTGAACATGTTCAGATCAAGTTGCCATGGCGATTCTGCCCTGCTCTGTGCTTGGCCCCTTCATTGTTGCTTGCAGGAAGATTCATATACAGTATATAACAATATATAACGAACATGCTCTTTTCTTAAAATAGAGCTGATTTTTAAAATAAAATAAAATAAAATAAATGTCTCCAGAAGAACATCAAGTGGCACCATTTTGCTTGTTTGTTGAAAATGAGTCACTTTGCCCACTTCAAGTAATAATGATTTTCCCACTTGTTCTCCACACAAATGGCTTAAAAAAACAAACAAAAAAAAACAGCTGGATGATCTTATGAAAGAAAGGATGAAAACATTCACAAAGCAATCAAATTAGGTTATATAGGAGCTCAAATGGAAACTGGATTAAAATTAGCTAATTGTTTTATGACTAAATAAGTAGTATCATCTGACTTTAGCATGTAAATGTTTTGAGGAATAAAGCTTTAGGGTGAACATGCAGGTTTAAATACCTCTTTGAAATCTCAAAAACGTATTGAAATTATTTTAGGTGGAAGTTTGTCATTTAAACATAACAAAAACAATCCTATATTAACATGAAAGTTGAAGCTTTGGTAGCCGATCAGTTTACGTACAGATGAGGAGGTGAGAGAGTTGGACAGACTAAAGCACTGCTGCATCGCTCTCTTTTGGTAGGGATGAAATCCCACTGCATCACTATCAGCAGGTAGTTGAATGGCATTGTGGGTAATGTAAGAAACCATTAACTAAAGTGAAATCAAGCCAACATTTTGAAAGAATTAAAACTCAGAACTTCATTACAAAATAATTCTTGGACACTGTTGAAGATCGTATGTTAATCAACAATATTAATATGCAGGTGAACTTTTCATTAAATCTGTATGAAGATACTACTGTATATCTGATTTTGACTTGTACTGCTATACTCCACTCACAGGGTCATTATTAATCTTCATTCTCACCACACAGTGTTGCTCATCATTATTACTAGAAAAGACAAGGCAAATTACAGTAGTAATCATATAAGCTACGTTTATGGCTCCTCTTCTGACAGTATGCTATATGGAGTGTGTGTTTGTCTATTCATCTGCTTCCGAAGAAAATACTTTTTATTGCATTTTTTTAAAAATACTAAATTGCACTTCCAGTTTTTCTTCCTGATTGCTGGAACTGAGAGTTTTCATGAAGATGGTGTTGTTTGTCAGGTTATGACAAAAGTGGAATTGGATCTTCAGTTCATTTTGTCCTTCACATGTCACCATGTTCCAGAAACAGAGGAAGCCACATAATTAACAGTTATTCCATGAAATCGAGTCGTATATGAGCTGATAGCTGACAAGGTGTGGAGCGCCAAGTCTGAGTGAAAACATACTGTAGCGAGTGTGTATGGAAGAAGAGTCTGGAAACAGAAATCTTAGTTTCTCGGTCATTAGCCTGTGCTACTTGCTCTCAATAGCACTGGCTTGACCGCTTTATTAGCGTTCGCTAACACTACTGATGAACGCTACACCGGCTGGAAGGTGACTTCACTGCTGCGCTGACAGGGCCGACTCATGGTTAAGCTCGCATTGGCCTTCGAGTAGGACTAGGGCGATAAATTTTTGGTCTCTCCCACTATAAATCAAAACCTGATTGGTTATTTCATCTGTCACTTCATACATAAACATACATTGCCATGGCCTTCTGTCCTGGCAATGAAGTCCTAACCAATGAGTGACCCAGCTCTAAACTCTTCTCAACCTAGAGACAACAAACAAAAAAAAATCTCATTGGATAACTCGATTTTAACGTTTTCAGGACAGTAAGCCCTTCATTTCTGAAGCAAATTTGATAGAAAATGAGGCTGAATTAGAATTAGAAGAGAATAATTGTAATGAAATGATGAAAGAATGAAAAGAATTAAAGAAATTACACTACCGTTCAAAAGTTTGGGGTCACTTTGAAATTTCCTTATTTTTGAAAGAAAAGCACTGTTCTTTTCAATGAAGATCTCATCTCATCTCATTATCTCTAGCCGCTTTATCCTTCTACAGGGTCGCAGGCAAGCTGGAGCCTATCCCAGCTGACTACGGGCGAAAGGCGGGGTACACCCTGGACAAGTCGCCAGGTCATCACAGGGCTGACACATAGACACAGACAACCATTCACACTCACATTCACACTCACATTCACACCTACGGTCAATTTAGAGTCACCAGTTAACCTAACCTGCATGTCTTTGGACTGTGGGGGAAACCGAAGCACCCGGAGGAAACCCACGCGGACACGGGGAGAACATGCAAACTCCACACAGAAAGGCCCTCGCCGGCCACGGGGCTCAAACCCAGACCTTCTTGCTGTGAGGCGACAGCGCTAACCACTACACCACCGTGCCGCCCCTCAATGAAGATCACTTTAAACTAATCAGAAATGCACTCTATACATTGCTAATGTGGTAAATTACTATTCTAGCTGCAAATGTCTGGTTTTTGGTGCAATATCTCCATAGGTGTATAGAGGCCCATTTCCAGCAACTATCACTCCCGTGTTCTACACAATTACAAAACTTCAATATTGAAATAAAGTTTTTAAAACCCACATCATGGGTATGGTGTCGTGACTCAGGTGGATAAGGCGCCATACCATAAATCCGGGGACCCGGGTTCGATTCCGACCCGAGGTCATTTCCCGATCCCTCCCTGTCCCTATTTCCTGTCTCTACACTGTCCTATCCAAATAAAGGTGAAAAAAGCCCCCCAAAAAAGTCTGATAACCTCAATTGCCTTTTTGTACTACTGTGAATGCCACTGTTCAGCAAAAAGAGAAATCTATGTTGGCAGAATGAGGAATTGAAAATTGACTTAATTAAGAATTCTTAATAAAGATAACAGTTTTATCATAGTTTGGATTATCATGGGCACATCATTGGCAAAACATAAAATTCTTAATGCAGACTGTTGCCTTGAAATTTCAAGTATTCTCAACTATTCTTTTTTTACAGTGTGGAGCATCACATTTGTGGGGTCGATTAAATGCTCAAAATGGCCAGAAAAATGTCCTGACTATATTTTCTATTCATTTTACAACTCATGGTGGTAAATAAAAGTGTGACGTTTCATGGAAAACACAAAATTGTCTGGGTGACCCCAAACTTTTGAACGGTAGTGTAAATATAACATTTGAAACACTGATATGTTTGGGCCGTCTCTGAAGGCCTACAAGGCCCTGATGGTTCTCTTGTGTTTACAAGAAAAAAACATACCAACGGACATTGAAAAACTGGAAAAGAGAGTGTGTATGTATAATAACAATAACAGTGGCTGGCTTTATTTCGTGGTCTATCAGATATATTCCATTCAGCTAGCATGATATTGAACTCGTCTTCGACTTGTTCAGTATCATGTTAGCTCAATGGAATATATCTGATACTGTATACCACTCAAAGCCAGCCAGGATTATTTAATTATTTAGATTGCGTCTTCAACATCCAATACACACAGATCTGTGAACGATGAGATTTGGTAATCACAAAGGCATATATACCAAGCTAACCACGAATCTTCACACTACCATTGGCCAACACACTTACAGTTCCTGCATAAATCAGATGTTTTAGTGTCTGTGGATGTTTTGTTTGTGAAATCCACTTCAGCTGCCACTTCTTCATGAGCACCACAGGGAATGCACTTAAAGCATCATTTATGGTAATTTTGAAGTTTATTAATGTTTCTGTGTCAAAGCTGTTCTGAAGCTATAAATATAATTACATCCTGACCAATAACCTGTGTGGTAGAAGAACAGAACATTTCTACTTGTGTACAAATATGTTGCAACGTGGGTTTGTGCTGAGTCATTCTCCATAGTGCAGGTTAAATTGCTAGTCAGTAAACATCCACGGAAAATTAAAAGCAGTGTTCCAAACAGCCATGCACGCTAAGAAGGAAGCCTAAGTAATAAGGACACCAAAAATGTCCTATGTATTTAGTACAGGAATACGTATGTGGTTTGGGATGCATTATTTATTTGTGACTTTCAGGTTAGAAATAATCAGAATAAAAACTGGACTGTACACATCATCATAACTGGCACTGAGTATGAAGAAAAAGAGCAAACATCATATGTTCAGCAAGAACTTGTCCTTTCACCACCATCAGCCACTCAAGACTCAGTGAATGAACCTACATAATGAATTAACTTGATGTTAATGGGCTAGCTAGCTAAGATACTGGATAAGTTCAGGTAAAAGGGAACAGGGTCTCTTTGCTGTAATCCTGCTTGGGGCAAACTTGTGTGTGTGTGTGTGGAGCGGTGGATATAAGGGCTTGCCCCAAAGCTGCACACATCTCCATGGCAAATGTTAGTAGACTAGCCTGCTCTAGCTAGCTAGCTAGCAAAGATATAATAAAAATCTTTAAACAATCACATGGGTGGATTAAATACACATTGTTTTATAACTACACTGTTAGAAATAGGGGTACAGTAGGAGTCCGTTTCTGTACCCCATGGTAGAGTCTACACTAATGTACCCCTTAGGGCTTATTATTGCACTGCAAGGTAACTATGTGTACCTTTTTAGGGCCAAAAAGGTACATCTATGTTCCTAAAGGATACAAATAAATACCTTAAAGGGTACTGATCCAGTGACAAGCCACTGTACCCCTAAAAGTACAATAATATACTTTACTTTGAGAGTGAAGGGGTGTAACAATCACACACTTTGAATCAATGCATCGATTTAAAAAGCAACAACTGAAACAAATCTATTATTCTATCCACATTCACTGGATATGAGCAATCACGTGCTCTGATTGGCTACTCTACTACTAGGATATCAGCTAATATACTGTGAGTAGAGAAAAACAAAATGGCGAAGCACATTGCTGAACCAGCCGAAGATGAAACTCTACTTGAAAACAAAACCCCCAAAATTGTCAAGTATTTAAAAGAAACAGAAATAGCTAGAATAATATTGTTTTTTGTCCCCCCCCGCCATATCTCCTGTTCCACACTCCAGCCCAGTTGGTGGTGGTAATGCACCTTTAAGTTGGTTTGCCAACTGCCAAAAAAACCCTAAAGAAGAGGAAGAAAACCACAAAATTTTTTAAAAAAGCAACAAAATATGGAATAAAAGTTTTCGATGGTAAGAATGTCTAATCTCATTATCTCTAGCCGCTTTGTCCTGTTCTACAGGGTCGCAGGCAAGCTGGAGCCTATCCCAGCTGACTACGGGCGAAAGGCAGGGTACACCCTGGACAAGTCGCCAGGTCATCACAGGGCTGACACATAGACACAGACAACCATTCACACTCACATTCACACCTACGGTCAATTTAGAGTCACCAGTTAACCTAACCTGCATGTCTTTGGACTGTGGGGGAAACCAGAGCACATACAAACTCCGCACAGAAAGGCCCTCGCTGGCCACAGGGCTCGAACCCGGACCTTCTTGCTGTGAGGCGACAGTGCTAACCACTACACCACCGTGCCGCCCTGGTAAGAATGCATCTTTTTTTTATTTTTCAAGAATTATTATTATAGGATTTTTCACAAATTGCTCCCGTCATTTCGCCGGTTTGTTTACATTCTAAGCAGAGATGATTTTGTCAGACATTTTGTATCAAGTTTTTATTTATTGAATTTGCAAAAAATAAAAATAAAAATGCTCCGTTTCTCAAAATCCAGTGAATGTGGATAGAATAAAACAGTTATTCCACTCAATCTCGTCGTACACCGCTTATAGCTGATTAAAGCTTATAGGCTATCAGCCAGGGCCGGCTCTAGGTCTTTGGCTGCCCTAGGCGAGATTGAGTTTTGGCGCCCCCCCCACCCCCAAGAAAAAAACCCCTCTAATAACATCTAAATAACACTTTAATCTAATCACTCTATTCTATTACTATTAAACAATGTACGGTGCATGGACAATAAACAAGAAGTCATTTTTATCTTTTTCATTATTGTTATTATTGTTATCATTATTAACATAAAGTGTCACAAAGTAAAATGACCACACAAATTCAATACATATCTCCATATAATGGGCAAAAACTCTTCCGCACCCTGTTCAAAGTGTAGTGCATGGACAATAAACAAGAAATTATTTTTAGTTTCTTTTTTGCTATTAAAAGTTAAGTCATCTCTGAAGAATTAACAAATTAAATGAATAAAAAATTCTACAATTCTAAATTGTGCAAACTTAAGCACCCTGTTAGGACATCAATGGGCTGTATTTTCAAACAAAAGTGCTATTATGGGTACTTTGTTATTGAAGTCTATTGCTGTTTGCATCTAGTTAGCTAGGCAGACATTGATTCAGGCGTCTAAAACATTAATTTGCCACTATAATGGTTGATATGAGAGATTAGATCAGACTTACCTCTATACTTGGCTCTATTTGTTTCTTCCTGTAGCCTTCGTTTGCGCCCTTGCGCACCCGAGAGTTTGGATTTCTTCATTTAAGCACTTGTAGTCTGGGCTACTTTTTGCACTGGATAGCCATTCTCATTCCCCGATGAACACCGCTCCCCCCGCCCCCCTTATAACCTATCATTGTGCATTTTTAGTAGGCATAAGGAAATCACCGACCACTACTGCGTAGGCTACACTTGTTTTTCAACCTTTTTGAGCCAGGGCGCACTTTTTTCAATGAAAAAATCTCAAGGCACATCACCAATAGAAAATGTTGACTGAAACTAAAACGCTGTTGCCAATATTTACAATATACAGTCATTCTATAATTTTCCACGGTACACTTGGTGATCTCTCATGGCACACTAGTGTTCCGCGGTACTAGAGTTCGGCAGCACAGTGGTTGAAAACACTGTACACCACTGATGCACTTGGTAACATCTCCATTCAATAACTCCATCCCTCCTTTTTGGTGGGGTTTTGGTCGCCCTTGGCGCCCCTGGGCACACTTTGCGCTCTAGGCAATTGCCTAGGTCGCCTATAGCAATCGCCGGCTATGATTACATGGCCAAAACAGAGAATAGCCGCGGATGCGCACTTGCGCGCCTGAAGACACACTATAGACAGGGCGAACCACTGTTGAGCGCTTATTGTTTCATGATTAACAACCACCACCACACCCCGCTTTCTTTGACAAATCGCACCCTGACTACATGCTTTGCTGTACAATTAAATTAGGCTAAGACATGCTGACTCGTTTTCAGAATAGTGGAAGTCATAATTTTTCTCCCCCCGTTTCTGCGCCCCTGGATGGACGCAGTGCCCTTAGCATTTGCCTATATTGCCTATGCCACGGGCCGGCTCTGCTATCAGCTCATGTATGACTCGATTTCATGGAATAACTGTTAATTATAGTTGTTTATGAATCAATTAGTGTGTGTGTGTGTGTGTGTGTAAAAAAATGTATATGTTTAAACCGATGTGTGTTTGTGTGTATATATATACGCTAGCAAGGTGAGTTGCCCATAACTCTGATACTGAAAACTCTACATCGTCATTCATGCATTAACGGTAGGCCTTGCCTGGGTTCTGTCAAAGTTGGTCACATATTGATTGGTGGATACTAAATCGAAATTGTATCAAACAGATTCAGAGGTTTCGTCAAATATTGAATTGTTGCCTTAAGAATCGAAATCTCATTGTATTGTATTATGTAGAATGGCTGAGGTTTACGCCACTAGTTATAATGGGCAACTGGATACCAATAAACAGTCAACATCAGGGATAAATTAGATGACTGTTCTTCACTAGGTTTTACCAAATTACATGTTCATCCAGAAAAAATTCTAAAGCTATTTTTTTAATTTTAATTCTTTCCGACATGCTCAAACTCCCATGTTCCTACTCAATAAATATGGTGCTAGTGGCGTTACAACTGTTTGGTATCACAATTTTAAAAGCCACTCATTCATGAGAGCCAAACACGACATACACAGCATCAAATCTCATTATAAGATTATAGATTATAAATATAGTGCTCGAAGGACCATCATTGGCCACAGATCAACCATGTTTATAATATGTCATAAAATACCAGAATGATTGATGTACAGTACTAGTCAAAAGTTTGTACACCCCCACTCTACTCATTCATGGGTTCCATCCATTATCCATAACAACTTATCCTGTACAGGGTTCCAGGTAAGCTGGAGCCTATCCCAGCTGACTACGGGTGAAAGGCGGGGTACACCCTGGACAAGTCGCCAGGTCATCACAGGGCTGACACATAGACACAGACAACCATTCACACTCACATTCACACTTACGGTCAATTTAGAGTCACCAGTTAACCTAACCTGCATGTCTTTGGACTGTGGGGGAAACCGGAGCACCCGGAGGAAACCCACGCGGACACGGGGAGAACATGCAAACTCCACACAGAAAGGCCCTCGCTGGCCACGGGGCTCGAACCTTCTTGCTGTGAGGAGACAGCGCTAACCACTACACCACCGTGCCACCAGATATGGAATTATGTTGTAAACATAGTCACCGTTTACCTTGATGACAATTTACACACTATTAGCGTTATCTTAACCATTTTAAATTAACAAGCATGCCTCGTCAAAAGTTAATTAGTGGATGAGTTTCTTGTCTTCTTAATGTGTTTGAGATCAAACAGTAAACAGTAAATAATAAAAATACAGTAAATAGCCCTATTCCACACCACAACTGTAGTAATCCATATTATGTCAAGAACCACTCAACTAAGTAAAGAGAAACAACATCCATCGTTACTTTAAGACATGAAGAAGTGTCTTTTAATTATTAAAATAAAAAAAAACACTTAATTAGAAGGTGTGTCCAAACTTTTGACTGATCCTGTACTTATAGGAATTTCAGTCATTAAATATGACTATAACTGACAGGACGTCCTTTCCCAGCTCTTGTGAGATCACTTCCCTGACAATCATTTTTCTGATCGCAAGCTTTCCATCAATTTTATGCAAAATTACACACATCTGGGATCTTTTTTTTTTCCACCAACACTTTATCTTGCTTGATAGACAAAAACTCTGCTGGGTATTAAGGCTAATTAAACATTCAGATTAGCAGCAGAATGGTTTAAGTCTCTGTGGAGGGTTGGATATTATTCCTCCTCCGCTGCCGGACACCTGATGCTCATGGAAAATCTTCTGAATGACAAGTGCAGCACTTTAGCTGTCAGCTTGAGATCTGCCGCTGTATCAAGATGGATGAGTCAGATTTTCCCAAATCTATCTGGAGCTATTTTGGTTATGTACACAATGGTAGGTGTAAAAGTGGTTTTAAGTGATGTTTATGGATCATAATCATCTTCTGTCAGTGGTGGTGTAATGGAGGTGCATTTAAATGTGTTTATTATCACCAGAGACTGAGAGGAAAAGAGCTACAGGAGATATACATCCTCTCAGCCAGGCATTTCAGCATTGGTTTTTTTTTCTTCTAGTAATTGATATATGTGCAGTGAATGGGAATAATTTTTTGTTATTTAGCATACTTCCAGTCCATGCATCCACTTCAGATTTACACACGATGTCTTTTGGCTTCGTAGGTATAAATAAATGTGCAATTTTTGTTCAAAAAGAGTTCACATTTGCATAAATGCTTGTCTGCTCATTTTTGACACATCTCTGTGCTTCTTCTTGTCGCAGACAAGTTTTTTTTTTGTGAGGCGTAGGAACAGAGATGACTGCGATGCTTAAGTTCATTGCTTATTGTTCTGTGTGTCACGTGGTTCCTGAGAAGTCTTTTATAATGCCACACTAAAAAAAAAACCTGAAGGAAGTAATATAATATAATTGAAATGAATAAAACTAAAATTAAATATTGATCACAAAGTAAAATGGGCGGCACGGTGGTGTAGTGGTTAGCGCTGTCGCCTCACAGCAAGAAGGTCCGGGTTCGAGCCCCGTGGCCGGCGAGGGCCTTTCTGTGCGGAGTTTGCATGTTCTCCCCATATCCGCGTGGGTTTCCTCCGGGTGCTCCGGTTTCCCCCACAGTCAAAAGACATGCAGGTTAGGATAACTGGTGACTCTAAATTGAGCGTAGGTGTGAGTGTGAATGGTTGTCTGTGTCTATGTGTCAGCCCTGTGATGACCTGGCGACTTGTCCAGGGTGTACCCCGCCTTTCGCCCGTAGTCAGCTGGGATAGGCTCCAGCTTGCCTGCGACCCTGTAGAACAGGATAAAGCGGCTAGAGATGATGAGATAAGACAAAGTAAAATTTAAAAATGCATATACCAGGCTTGCAGTACTCGAGTCCGACTTGTGCCCTAACTTTAAGGACTTGTGAATTGACTTGGAATTGAGCACTGATGACTCGGATTTGGACTTGGACTCATACATTAACTGCATTCGGACTCGTAAATTGGAGATGAGGACTCAGATTTTTTCTTGATTTTTTTGTAACGCACCATACTAATTTGGCATAAGACATTTATATCTACATTCATTTTTATACTAATTTCGTGCAATAGTGTCACACCTGCATGCCTTGGCGCGTGCATCAGATAGACTCTTGGGCGCGCTCTGGACAGCGCACACGCCAAGCGGATTCTCATGCACGCATGCACCATAAACGACTCGCACCTGCACAGGATTAAGGCGCAATCAGCACACCTATATAAAAACTGTAAAAACACACTTACTTTGCGAAGTATTGAGTTGCATTGCTGACACATTTCTGAGCCTTATTTCCTTGTTTGGTTTCCTGATCCCTGATTTCCCGTTTCTTGTCTTTGATTCTGCCAAGTCTCCGATAGCCTGTTTGTGTCTTGCTTGACCTATCGCCTGTTTCACTGTTTTACAATTTTGCCTGTCGTTCTAGATTGTTTACCGTCTTCACTTGTATTAATAAACACACCTTCTGCACTTACATCCGTCTCCCAACCATCTCTGACAGAATACTTCACACTCCCTGATAAAGAGAAGCACATTCACCTGTTCATACGTCACGTTCAGGAACAAACTAATGTTAATGGCGCTAAAACAGCCACCGTCACATGGTGCAGTTGGAGTCTTGGACTCAACTCGGATCAATAGTGGACTTGACTCTGACTTGAACACTGGGGACTCAAGACTGGACTCGGACTCGAGGTTTAGTGGCTCGACTACAACACTGGTATATGCAAACAAACAAACAAACAAATAAAATCACAGTGGAGACGTGCAGGAATGTGTGTGGACATAAACTAATATATACACTCATTGGCCACTTTATTAAGTACACTGTCAGAAATAAGGGTACAGTAGGAGTCCATTGTACTGCCCCAGTGACAAGCCAGTGTACCCCTAAAGGTACAATCTTATCTCATCTCATTATCTCTAACTGCTTTATCCTGTTCTACAGGGTCGCAGGCAAGCTGGAGCCTATCCCAGCTGACTACGGGCGAAAGGCGGGGTACACCCTGGACAAGTTGCCAGGTCATCACAGGGCTGACACATAGACACAGACAACCATTCACACTCACATTCACACCTACGGTCAATTTAGAGTCACCAGTTAACCTAACCTGCATGTCTTTGGACTGTGGGGGAAACCGGAGCACCCGGAGGAAACCCACGCGGACACGAGGAGAACATGCAAACTCCGCACAGAAAGGCCCTCACCGGCCACGGGGCTCGAACCCGGACCTTCTTGCTGTGAGGCGACAGCGCTAACCACTACACCACCGTGCCACCCTAAAGGTACAATAATATACATTATTTTCTGAGAGTGTACACCCATCCACTTACTGTTGTATGCAGTTCTCTAATCAGCCAATTCCTTAACAGCAGCACGGTGCATAAAATCACACAGATACAAATCCAGAACTTCAGTTAATGTTCACTTCAAACATCAGAAAGAGAAAAATTGTGATCTCAAAGTGTGACTTTCTTTCACCGTGGCGTGGGTGTTGGTTTGAGCCAGATGGACTGCTGGTTTGAGTATTTCAGAAACTGCTGATCTCCTGAGGTTTTCACACACAACAGTCTTTAGAGTTTACACAGACAGAATGGTGCGAAAAACAAAAAAAACACTGAGTCAGCAATGATAGTTCTGTGGGTAGAAACAAACACCTTGTTGATAAGAGGGGTCAGAGGAAACTAGCCAGGGGTGGGTTTACCAAAAGCATCGTAGCACACAGATCATCATTAAATGGTCAAGCGAGCAGCACAATGAACACTCTCTCTCCTCGTTGAGATGCTCTGAGTGTTAAGAGGCTTTTGGGAAACCCAACCCAGATTGGTTCGAGCTGCCAGGAAGGATATCGTAATTCATAGCAATCCTTTACAACCGTGGTGAGCAGAAAAGCATCTCAGTATGCAACAGCAGAAGAACACATTGGGTTCCGGTCCTGTGAAGAACAGGAATCTTAGAATCAAGAACAAGTTCCTATTAAAGTGGCCAGTGAGTGTATATTATGATATGGCTATGGATAAGTACACAATTTGAAAATGCATCATTCCTGATCTACCCGTTCAGGAAAAAAATTAGCCTTTAGAAAGTCGTTGTTCACATTTCACAATATCAAAACAAATAAAAATGATGAAACTGACGTAAACATCATGTGTTTCCCAAAACACAATAAACTTTATTTTGCAATGTCTGAACTTTTTCGGCTTCGTTTAAAGTCGTTTCATGGTGTTGAGAAGTCTGCTTGTCAACTCTGTTCACTGTGCTGCATTACAATATTTGTGTACAAATGGAGGAAATGACTTCAAAATCGGGTGGCACGGTGGTGTAGTGGTTAGCGCTGTCGCCTCACAGCAAGAAGGTCCGGGTTCGAGCCCCGTGGCTGGCGAGGGCCTTTCTGTGTGGAGTTTGCATGTTCTCCCCGTGTCCGCGTGGGTTTCCTCCGGGTGCTCCGGTTTCCCCCACAGTCCAAAGACATGCAGGTTAGGTTAACTGGTGACTCTAAATTGAGCGTAGGTGTGAATGTGAGTGTGAATGGTTGTCTGTGTCTATGTGTCAGCCCTGTGATGACCTGGCGACTTGTCCAGGGTGTACCCCGCCTTTCACCCGTAGTCAGCTGGGATAGGCTCCAGCTTGCCTGTGACCCTGTAGAACAGGATTAAGCGGCTAGAGATAATGAGATGAGATGAGATGAGATGAGACTTCAAAATCAAGGGTTAGAGATTTATTATGCATGCCCAGCATGACATTTTCTGTTGCTTTTGTGTTTCATCGTGGACGGGGAAATACTAATGTGACCAAAACATAAAAATGACATTTTAAAATGTACCTTTGTTAGTGTGGTCTCTGCGTAATCACGCCTATACAGTAGCTCTCTATTTCTTCTGGTGAGTGTATATGGCTTCCAGTAAGTTACAGAATTGACTTTAAAGCATTGCTGCTGGTGTACAAATCTCTAAATGGCACAGGGCCCAATTACCTCTCTGATATGTTGCAGCGGCCTAACCCAATCAGATCTACCAGATCGCAACAGAAAAATTTACTATTAAAACCAGTTGTTAAAACAAAGTGTGGTGAAGCAGCTTTTAGCTACTATGCAGTACAGCTATGGAACCAACTGCCAGAGGACATTAAAAATGCTCCTGCTGTTGGCAGCTTCAAATCTAGGTTAAAGACCAAGCTGTTTTCAGATGCTTTCTGTTAAATAATTAATATTTTTACATTTTTTATAATCTTTACTTTCTCTGCATGTTTTAAATTTACTTTAATTTTATTCTATTTTATTCCACTGGTTTCTTTTTCTTTTTCTCCTTTTTTCTTTTTGGCATTTTATTTTATTTCTACTATTGTTTAATTCTTATTATTTTCTTTTAATTCTTTTAATTCTTTTAATTAATTGTTTTAGATTAAAAATAAAATTATTTTATGTAATTTTATTTCTCTATTGTTTACTGTTTTTGTTTTTGCTTCTGTAAAGCACATTGAACTGCCATTGTGTATGAAATGTGCTATATAAATAAACTTGCCTTGCCTTGCCTTGCCTATTGATCCATTATTTGCTTGATAATATTTCACGCAGTTAAACTTTTAAATGAAGGTGATCCATATAGCTATCTATCTTTGTCTCATTTCTATTCAGTACATCAATAGGTTAAGATAGCACCTGCTATTGATTGTAACCTCTATAGTTTGCAGTTTGGTTGTTAATTCAATGGCATTGCTTTGATGGATGCCTGTTATAAATAATGATTTCTCTTGAGCTTTTAAAGTAACAGAGGGAAGCAGTAATGGATTAGACAGGAAAGGCTTTTTACATGTCTGCCCCTTTGGCTTTGTCTTCGCAGATTTCTAATTTGGACCTTGTTTTATTTTAACGGAGTTAGCAGGGCTATCATTATGAAGACGTATTTAAAGCTGTCTCATTGTGCTCATGCTAACTACCGTAACCCCCTCTTTTTTCTTTTTTCTTTTCCCCAGCCTGAATTCAGACATGCTCAAGTCAGAGGCTGGTCACAAAACAATTAGCAACAATGAATTTTAATCCAGTTTTGCATTTGAGCTCCTACATAATCTAATTCTCGCTTGCTTTGTGAGTGTTCTTGCATCCTCCCTGCCTTTTCATAAGCTTGGACTTCAACACGTTCGGACACGAAAAGACCAGGTGCATATTTTTGATAAGGGATTTTTCTCCTGCACGTTCGTTCCCTTTCACTTCCACAGACGTGTCATGTTTGACGCAGGTTCATTCCGTCTCATGTCTGGAACAAATGGAGAATACGTTCCTCACAAGTCCAAAATCAGGCTTGATTTTCACTTCCACAGACATGTCATGTTCGACGCAGGTTCATTCCGTCTCATGTCTGGAACAAACGGAGACGACGTTCCTCACAAGTCCAAAATCAGGCTTAATAATGCAAACACCATTCGTCAGTTCCTTCAAGCCACTTCGAAAGCTGGCTGTGCATAACTAATGACATCACAAAATCCATCAGCATTAAAAGTGCGCAAATTTATTTGCCGCCACTGAATAAACACCCCAAAGATTAGACAGGTTATGCAGATCTGTGGTGCTTCTTCAAGAGGGATACAGTCAGTGGCTCCATTAGCATCGAATACCATCTCCCTCTCACACATAATAACCACATTACGAAATATTATTCATTTCTAATGCAGACACATCCCTTGGAAGCCTTTCATCCTGACATTGTTTACAGTTTTCTCCAATCTATAAAGCTTTTAAAGTGTTAAATCTTCACTCTTATGATTAAAGATGGATATTGCTCTCGGGTCAAGAGCACCCGAGTGCCAGAATACATCTCACTTTTTATGCTTGAGCTATTACCAAGCTATTTAAATGAACAATAATGTAAATGATTGCATGTGTCTGGGGTACGGAAATGTTCAACTTTTGCATTTTTATGGCTGCTTCTCACTATTTCTTTTTGTCAGCAAGGAATTAGATAATTATTTAGACGCGTCTGAATGATCAGTAGTCATGTGTAATCATACACAGTTGATACTGAATATGACACAGACTAGTCAGATCTTCTAACCTGTCAAATATTGATTATTCTATTCACATTCACTGGATATGAGCAATCACATGCTTTGATTGGCTACTTGACTACTAGGATATCAGCTCATATACCGTGAGTAGACAAAAACAAAATGGCGGCGCGTGTTGCGGAACCAACCGAGGATGAAATAAAAACTCTACTCAAAAACAAAACCCCAAAAATTGTTATCAAGTAGTTAAAAGAAACAGAAATAGCTAGAATAATACTGTTTTTTGGTTTTTGTCCCCCCACCAATATCGCCTATTCCACACTCCAGCCCAGTCGGTGGCGGTAATGCATTTTTGCCAACCACCAAAAAAAACCCTAAAGATGAAGAAGAAGAAGAAAACCACAAAAACATTTTTTAAAAAGCAACAAAATATGGAATAAAAGTCTTTGATGGTAAGAACGTATCTTTTTTTATTTTTCAAGAATTATCATTGCATTTTTCACAAATTGCTCCCATCATTTCACTGGTTTGTTTACATTCTAAGCAGAAATGATTTTGTCAGACATTTTGTATAAAGTTTTTATTTATTGAATTTGCAAAAAATAAAAATTCTCTGTTTCCCAAAATCCAGCGAATGTGGATAGAATAAAACAGTTATTCCACTCAGTCTTGTCGTACACGGCTCATGGCTAGCAGCTCATGTACGACTCGATTTCATGGAATAACTGTTAACTGATTTTACTGTAATTAATGAATATCTAATAGTATATGAATGAATAAAATGGTTTAAGGTTAAACACGAAATCAAACTGCAATTGGCTTGATTTTTAAAAAGCATTTAAAACAAAACTAAACCAAAAACAAGTCTTTGTATCTCTCCAGAGATATTTACATGATAGAACACAAGTTTTAAGATGCAGGATTTGTTTGAAGTCAAACTTCATGCCGGTTATGATCATCTCATATTTTCTCCTGCACCTTCGTTCCCTTTCACTTCATGCATCATATTTTTTAGATCTAGATGTAACAGCTGTGCAGGCTAAGTGGTTTGAATCAACATCTGATGGTTTTTAATTGCAGTCTTTCAGTGGTAATATAGCTGGAGTGCTTAATTGCACTGAAAGCTAATGAGGCTCATCCAAGAAAATTGTAAACTATAGATCAATCACAGGCGGCATGGTGGTGTAGTGGTTAGCGCTGTCACCTCATAGCAAGAGGGTCCGGGTTCGAGCCCCGTGGCCGGCGAGGGCCTTTCTGTGCGGAGTTTGCATGTTCTCCCCGTGTCCGCGTGGGTTTCCTCCGGGTGCTCCGGTTTCCCCCACAGTCCAAAGACATGCAGGTTAGGTTAACTGGTGACTCTAAATTGAGCGTAGGTGTGAATGTGAGTGTGAATGGTTGTCTGTGTCTATGTGTCAGCCCTGTGATGACCTGGCGACTTGTCCAGGGTGTACCCCGCCTTTCGCCCGTAGTCAGCTGGGATAGGCTCCAGCTTGCCTGCGACCCTGTAGAACAGGATAAAGCGGCTAGAGATAATGAGATGAGATCAATCACAAACTTGGTTTGGTGATAAGATTAGATTTTTTTTAAAGCAAAGACGAAAAGATGGAAAAACACTCAGGAAAGCTGACAATGGACAAATGGACCGATACATGTTCACATTTCAAGCCACAGCATAGATTAAATCTTTTTGTGTTGTTGCTGCTGTTGTTGTTAAAAACACATGGCTACTGTGTTAATTTTGTTTCCATGGTAAAAAAAAAAAAAAAATCAATAAATATAGCTGCAAGTGGCAATGAAGGGCCCAAGCACCTCCGGTATATAAAATCTGGCACGAATTCAACAAACTGCTTAGGAGAAGAACACCAAAATGTAACACGTGTCAAAACACACAGAAACAAAAATAACTCGCTTCCTGTTGAGTATGGCTAATACAATGTACATTACAATTTTGTTCGTCTTGGGGCACCCTACAAACCTACTAAACTTGACAAGGATAGGTGAAATTATATACCAGGCAAAAGTATCAATGACATGTGAGGGTGCTATGGAGTCCCCCGGACACACCTGGGGCCACGCCTCTATCCCTGAGTAGCAGTGGCCAGGACTGATGTGTGTACCAAATTTCATGAGTTTTCGCCCATGGGAACCACCTCAAAAATGGCCAAGTGTTGAAGAACAAGAATAAGACTACGTTCAGACTGCACCCTGAAACGACCCATATCCGATTTTTTTGCCCATATGCGACCTGTATCCGATTTGTTATTGACAATCTGAACGACACAGATCTGATTTTTTCACATGCGACCCAGGCCGCTTGGATATGTGGTCCTAATTCCGATGCATATGCGTTATTTTCACATGCGACTGCAGTCTGACCGGACAGGTCGCATTCATGCGACCTACACGTCATCAACAAGAGACAAACGTCACTATTCTGCGTTGGCTAATCCCGCCTCTTTGGTGGAAAACAACAACATTTGTACAGTTTTCAGAATTTAAATAGACTTTTACAGAATTGATCAAGCTAATGGTGGATTTGGTAGGGACCTGGATGTTGATCTGTTAGCCTGATTAAATAAAACAGTTTCTATAACTGATTTATAACTGAAACCATCCTGTATTACAAGATTATAAGATTGTTCTGGAAATTTCCAGTAATTTGACACCTTCGGTCTCATTAGTCTGCTGCCCACATTAATCAGATTATTGTGTGAGTTCCGCCGCCGCCACAAAAACCACATCGCCAGGTCTCGCCTCATCTCCATAGCAAACTGCACTGGTGTTTCTGCACCTTGAGCCAGCGCTGAGAGAAGTTGCAGAATTCAGCTGGCTATAAACAATCTAAATAAATATTTATAAAAATGTAGAAAAAGTTTATTAATATGACGAAATAAATATGTGCAAATTATTAAGCCTGAATTAAGAGTTTGGTAATACAGCGGCCGTATCCCAAATGACTGCCTACTGAAGCTCGAGTGCACTATATAGAGTTTAAAAATCCATTACTTCCTAGTAACATGTAGTGCACTTATATAGAAATTAGAGACACATTTAGGAGTCAACCCTCATTACCAGGCTACACGTTTTCATTTCAGTTCAGAAACAAAAACACACACAAGACCTCACACTTTAACACTAACCAGATAATTAAACAAACAAACAAAAAAAAAGAAAGAAATCATCAAACTTGAAAAGTGCGCTTTTTTTGTTTACGTATTACGTAGATGTGCTTATTACGTGTCAATTTGCGCATGCGGGACACTTTTGGGTCGTTTTCCGTTCATATTGGAGATCGCATACAAGTCTCATATAATTGGTAATGTGAACGGCCTAACAAAAAAATCGGATTTCACAACAAATCGGATATGGGTCGTTTCAGGTTGCAGTCTGAACGTAGTGTAAAAAGAAGAATCCTTAGGAAAACAATAGGGCCTTGCACCTTGGTGCAGCATCCTCCAGTGGACACCAGGGGCAGCACACCTCTGGTGCTCGGGCCCTAAAAAGCCAAGGGATAAACAATCCTGGCACCTTAGGTTCAGTACATTTAGCTCTTTAATCTTTAATAATCAGGAAAAATAGCAAAATAAAAATAATTTCTTGTATTTCCTAGATTCTTTTGAATATAATAAAAGCAAAACATTTTGTTTACTCATCACACAGTTTGTTTTGTCATCATGAGTCTCTACCTAAAAGTTAAAATTTTTATTATTGCCTCCACCAGCTGTGTTGGAGAAGGTTATGTTTTTACCTCCATTCGTTTGTTTGCCTGTTCCCAACATTACTCAAAACGTAGTGAATGGATTTTGATGAAATTTGGAGGAAAGGTGAACCATTGGTCAAGGAATAATTGATCAGATTTTGATGCAAATCCGGATATGTATGCAGATTCTTTTGTTTGTTTCCAACATAATTCAAAAAGTAGTGAATGGATTTGGATAAAATTTGGTGGCCAGCTTTAGTATTATCCAAGGTTCAAGTGATTTGAGTTTGATGTTGATAATATGTGGCTTGGTGGAGGTATGCACTCTCCTGAGTGAGTGCCCTTTGAGTTATGATTATTTGTAACACTCTAGACAGACTTGTATCACTTAAACTGAAATGGAGGATTTAAAAAAATATATTATCACATTTTTAAAAATTTGTGTAACATGTAATCATGAACACAATAATAACTTATAAAATAAACTGTGTAAAAGAAACAGCAAGATACCATTACCACTAATAGTTAAGATACCACTACGTAGAATATATAACAATCGGCATATTAATATAGAATTTAATACTGAGATTATATTCGAAAATTTGATGAGTTTTACCGAGAATATATATTAAACATTTTAATATAGAATTAAGATTGTATCATAGATATTTAAGATTATGGACTTGAGTATATATTTATTTCATATTTCCTTCATATCTATTTATTAATATTCCTAATCAAGGATCCTTTTTTTTTTCAAGAATAACAGTTAGGACTTTCTAAGATTTATTGTATACATTTAAGATTTAAGATTAATCATTTATATTTAAGATTAAAGATAGAAGTATATATTTCAGATTTTATTCATATTTACTTATTCATTTATAGCTAGTGTCCCCAATTAGTAAGCCAGCTATAAGTTTGACGCTTTAATAAAGTTCTTGATTGATTGATTGATTGATTGATTGATTGATTGATTGATTGATTGATTGATTGATAGATAGCAATATTCCAAAAGTTCTATAAAATATCTTTGCAGAAGAAAACCTGCTTATATGCTTTTTTGTTTGTTTTTTTAGTTGTTTTAATAAAAATACAGTGGGGCAAAAAAAGTATTTAGTCAGCCACCAATTGTGCAAGTTCTCCCACTTAAAAAGATGAGAGAGGCCTGTAATTTTCATCATAGGTACACTTCAACTATGAGAGACAGAATGGGGGGAAAGAAGAATGGGGGGAAAGAATCCAGGAAATCACATTGTAGGATTTTTAATGAATTAATTGGTAAATTCCTCGGTAAAATAAGTATTTGGTCACCTACAAACAAGCAAGATTTCTGGCTCTCACAGACCTGTAACTTCTTCTTTAAGAGGCTCCTCTGTCCTCCACTCATTACCTGTATTAATGGCACCTGTTTGAACTTGTTATCAGTATAAAAGACACCTGTCCACAACCTCAAACAGTCACACTCCAAACTCCACTATGGCCAAGACCAAAAAGCTGTCAAAGGACACCAGAAACAAAATTGTAAGTAAGTAAGTAAAAAAAAAAGTAAGTAAAATGTATTTGTATGGCGCTTTTCACAGACAAACAGTCACAAAGCACTTTACAATGTATCAAAGCCAAAAACAATAAGAAAGGAAAAAATAAAAATAATATAAACAGTAGCAAGCAAAACAAACCTAATAAAAAAGGTATAAATTAAAACAAATTCAAAAACAAAGTGGGCCCAGTTGTACAATAAGAAATGCAAATAACAGATAAAAACAACCTAGTCAAAAGCCTGTCTAAAAAAGTGTGTTTTTAATTGGCTCTTAAAAGCATTTAAAGAAGGAGCAAACCTGAGTTCAGCAGGTAAGTCATTCCACAACCTGGGACCAACCACTACAAAAGCACGATCACCCCAAGTCCTAAGGCGGGTACGTGGGACAGACAATAAGTTTTGATTATTGGACCTAAGAGAGCGAGCAGAGGATAGGGGGTGCAATAACTCAACAAGATAGGCAGGGACCTTGTAGACCTGCACCAGGCTGGGAAGACTGAATCTGCAATAGGTAAGCAGCTTGGTGTGAAGAAATCAACTGTGGGAGCAATTATTAGAAAATGGAAGACATACAAGACCACTGATAATCTCCCTCGATCTGGGGCTCCACGCAAGATCTCACCCCGAGGGGTCAGAATGGTGAGCAAAAATCCCAGAACCACACGGGGGGACCTAGTGAATGACCTGCAGAGAGCTGGGACCAAAGTAACAAAGGCTACCAGTAGTAACACACTACGCCACCAGGGACTCAAATCCTGCAGTGCCAGACGTGTCCCCCTGCTTAAGCCAGTACATGTCCAGGCCCGTCTGAAGTTTGCTAGAGAGCATTTGGATGATCCAGAAGAGGATTGGGAGAATGTCATATGGTCAGATGAAACCAAAATAGAATTTTTTGGTAAAAACTCAACTTGTCGTGTTTGGAGGAGAAAGAATGCCGAGTTGCATCCAAAGAACACCATACCTACTGTGAAGCATGGAGGTGGAAACATCATGCTTTGGGGCTGTTTTTCTGCAAAGGGACCAGGACGACTGATCCGTGTAAAGGAAAGAATGAATGGGGCCATGTATCGTGAGATTTTGAGTGAAAACCTCCTTCCATCAGCAAGGGCATTGAAGATGAAACGAGGCTGGGTCTTTCAGCATGACAATGATCCCAAACACACCGCCCGGGCAACGAAGGAGTGGCTTCGTAAGAAGCATTTCAAGGTCCTGGAGTGGCCTAGCCAGTCTCCAGATCTCAACCCCATAGAAAATCTTTGGAGGGGGTTGAAAGTCCGTGTTGCCCAGCGACAGCCCCAAAACATCACTGCTCTAGAAGAGATCTGCATGGAGGAATGGGCCAAAATACCAGCAACAGTGTGTGAAAACCTTGTGAAGACAGAAAACGTTTGACCTCTGTCATTGCCAACAAAGGGTATATAACAAAGTATTGAGATGAACTTTTGTTATTGACCAAATACTTATTTTCCACCATAATTTGCAAATAAATTCTTTAAAAATCAGGCAATGTGATTTTCTGGATTTTTTTTTTTCATTTTGTCTCTCATAGTTGAGGTATACCTATGATGAAAATTACAGGCCTCTCTCATCTTTTTAAGTGGGAGAACTTGCACAATTGGTGACTGACTAGTAAATACTTTTTTGCCTCATTGTACATGTAAAAATAAAGAACTATTAAAGTTAAAAAGAAGAAAAGTTATAACCCAGAGGTTGAGGTCTCTGTTTTTTTCCAATAAGATTCTCTATCAAATAGTTGAGCAGAACTTGTAGACATGCGAACATCAGCCTCCGTATTATCCATAACATTAACCATAACATCACCAAAGCTCACCAAAATGCTAACAATCACAATTCCCACAATTCCCATCATTAATAAAGCTGTCCCATCAGGTTTACTGGTGTTCTGTTGTATATGACTACCTTTCTTTTAGCTGTAATTCAGTGATCTTTAAGAATAAAGGAACTATAATGACATTTTAGAAGAGGCCTGGAGCATATAAGGGGGATTTGGTGCCCTGCTACTTTTTCCTTCAGCTTAAAATGAGCTCTGTAATGGACCATTCCTTCAAGACCACAATCAGAGGATTGGGTGTAAAGAAAAGCTCAATCCCACATAAAGAACACTTTAATAACCTGTTTATCTACAAGTCTGTGAAGATTCTCAGTCATCCAGGTACATAGTAATCTGTGGGTGGTAAAAGAGAGCAACTGGACTTGCTTGAAGATTCTTGAAAACGTTTCACCTCTCATCCTAAAGGCTTCCTCAGTTCTGTCTGACTAATAGGGAGTATCCAGTATTTATCCTCTCATGGATCATCATAGAATCCGAATCAGAATGCTGATGGCTGCACTGTAGGTGGCTGATAGATGTCATAGACACCCACCTCTGTTCAGAGATGGTCGTTCCAGGTTGACAAAAATGAACGATCCTCTCTGGCTAAGATGTCTGCCAGTTTTCTGGAAGTCCTCTCATACTCCCGCACCAGTCGAAGGGATCTCATCCCAAAGTGCGTAGACTCCCTATTAGTCAGACAGAACTGAGGAAGCCTTTCGGATGAGAGGTGAAACGTTTTCAAGAATCTGCAAGCAAGTCCAGTTGCTCTCTTCAACCAACCACAGATTGTTTATCTACAAGGAAGAAAAAGTTTTGGGGGTGAAAATAGAATACGAGTAAGAAAACAGTGTAGGGTTGGTGACATGAAATAAAGACGTAATGATTTCTTGTCAAATTGGACAGGTTTTGGTGTGTGTGTGTTTTTTAATTATTATTACCTCGCACAGGACAGAGTCTCCGGGGGCAAGGTATTGTTTTCATTCGGGTTTCTTTGGGGTCATTTTAAAACTTGCTTTATTTCTTAATTAACGTGTTATTCAGTTACATTTTCGGTTTTAGTAACCTTATATCGTGACTCGTATTGGCAACTAATTGCAATTAAATATTATACTTATTGGCCTATTCAGTTTTTATCCATGTTGAATTTAGTTCGTTTGGTCCACGGCAGGCGTCGCTTATCCATGCGATCTTCATGAGACTTGTGCGAGACTTCGAAACGTCAAGTGTCAGCCAGGTGTCAGCGCCGCCATTTTGAAAACTGTTTTCCAAACGAAATATTGCATAAAAACGAGTTTAAATGACGATTACTGCCTACTTTATTCAAACTTTCCTGATTGCTATCAAAACAAACAAAACTTCCGGCTTGATTACATCAGCATTCGAAAGAGGGCGCGCGCGTCTTTTGACAACGTTGGCAGATGTTTGTCGCTTTGATTTCCGCTGTACGTTTTACTTCCGTCCTATGATGTCTCGCACAGGTCTCAACGAATCTCGTTTACGGCCATTGCTTTGACATATGGACTGATATATTACAGAGCATATTTCAAACACTCAGAACTTGCTATAGCAGTGACAAAATAGCGATCAAAAATGCATTCTGATATTTAATAAGATGAGATAAATAGAATTTTGATTAAAAAATTGCCTTCAGTTCTCCTTTAATTAGTTGTTAAAATGTAATATACAACCCCGATTCCAAAAAAGTTGGGACAAAGTACAAATTATAAATAAAAACGAAATGCAATGATGTGGAAGTTTCAAAATTCCATATTTTATTCAGAATAGAACATAGATGACATATCAAATGTTTAAACTGAGAAAATGTATCATTTAAAGAGAAAAATTAGGTGATTTTAAATTTCATGACAACAACACATCTCAAAAAAGTTGGGACAAGGCCATGTTTCCCACTGTGAGACATCCCCTTTTCTCTTTACAACAGTCTGTAAACGTCTGGGGACTGAGGAGACAAGTTGCTCAAGTTTAGGGATAGGAATGTTAACCCATTCTTGTCTAATGTAGGATTCTAGTTGCTCAACTGTCTTAGGTCTTTTTTGTCGTATCTTCCATTTTATGATGTGCCAAATGTTTTCTATGGGTGAAAGATCTGGACTGCAGGCTGGCCAGTTCAGTACCCGGGCCCTTCTTCTACGCAGCCATGATGCTGTAATTGATGCAGTATGTGGTTTGGCATTGTCATGTTGGAAAATGCAAGGTCTTCCCTGAAAGAGATGTCGTCTGGATGGGAGCATATGTTGCTCTAGAACCTGGATATACCTTTCAGCATTGATGGTGTCTTTCCAGATGTGTAAGCTGCCCATGCCACACGCACTAATGCAACCCCATACCATCAGAGATGCAGGCTTCTGAACTGAGCGCTGATAACAACTTGGGTCGTCCTTCTCCTCTTTAGTCCGAATGACACGGCGTCCCTGATTTCCATAAAGAACTTCAAATTTTGATTTGTCTGACCACAGAACAGTTTTCCACTTTGCCACAGTCCATTTTAAATGAGCCTTGGCCCAGAGAAGACGTCTGTGCTTCTGGATCACGTTTAGATACGGCTTCTTCTTTGAACTATAGAGTTTTAGCTGGCAACGGCGGATGGCACGGTGAATTGTGTTCACAGATAATGTTCTCTGGAAATATTCCTGAGCCCATTTTGTGATTTCCAATACAGAAGCATGCCTGTATGTGATGCAGTGCCGTCTAAGGGCCCGAAGATCACGGGCACCCAGTATGGTTTTCCGGCCTTGACCCTTACGCACAGAGATTCTTCCAGATTCTCTGAATCTTTTGATGACATTATGCACTGTAGATGATGATATGTTCAAACTCTTTGCAATTTTACACTGTCGAACTCCTTTCTGATATTGCTCCACTATTTGTCAGCGCAGAATTAGGGGGATTGGTGATCCTCTTCCCATCTTTACTTCTGAGAGCCGCTGCCACTCCAAGATGCTCTTTTTATACCCAGTCATGTTAATGACCTATTGCCAATTGACCTAATGAGTTGCAATTTGGTCCTCCAGCTGTTCCTTTTTTGTACCTTTAACTTTTCCAGCCTCTTATTGCCCCGTCCCAACTTTTTTGAGATGTGTTGCTGTCATGAAATTTCAAATGAGCCAATATTTGGCATGAAATTTCAAAATGTCTCACTTTCGACATTTGATATGTTGTCTATGTTCTATTGTGAATACAGTATCAGTTTTTGAGATTTGTAAATTATTGCATTCCGTTTTTATTTACAATTTGTACTTTGTCCCAACTTTTTTGGAATCGGGGTTGTATTTCAAGAAAAGAGGTAAGAGGTACACTAAGGTTAATTTTTCAAATCTGTATTGATTAAAAAAAAAAGCATGGTCAGAAGATCTCAAGTGTGTTTAGAGCAAATATAAAGATAGTTGCTGTTGTGGATCAATAGCACTTTGGCCTGCAGTTGAAACTCACAGCCCTGGAGATCTTCTTCGAGACACTGTCCTGGTTTTTCACACAGACATTCAGATCAAATTTACCTACAGACAGTTCGAGGGTATCAGTTACACTTTTGCTTCACACTTGCATTGATGCTTTTAGATTAGCCTGTGGTGTTTCTGTCTGGTGTTGATGATTGATATTAATGCAGACTTGAGCAGAAGAAAGTCTTTGTGTATTTGTTCAGTAGAGTCTCAACAATGTCAATCCATACATTTTAAACTCCACTCTACTACTACTACTACTACTACTAATAATAATAATAATAATAATAATAATAATAATGCATTTTATTTACAGGCACCTTTCAAGGTGTGATGAATGTTGATGAAGATCACTTGCACATCATTTGGATTTAAGTGAGGGGGAGTTGTGTGGTGTCAGCCTCACTCTCTATTCCTATGCTACATCTAGATCCAGTGGCAGGACAAGGTCCAGACGGCTGGAGGTGAAGCCAAGTGCAGTGGATGACCAGGGCATCTTTGGTGTCTTGCCATGCTCTACACGTTCCACAGTGTGTTGCTAGTGTATCGCCTTCCTGCTCATTGAACCACACAATGGTTTTGTCCACACAGTCCACCAAAGACCAGACTTCACATGCTTAGGTAGACAAACCTAATCACTGAGGGTAGGTTACTCTCAACCTGGTTTTGCCGGCTAGTCAAAACCATTGCCCGTGGTGTGGCCAATGCACATGTTAACTCTACTTAGAGCCACAGGTGAGAGCTGAGTGCCAGGAGGGAACCAAAGGTGAACAAGCTACTCCAGAAAAAGAGATATAAAGACACACTCAAGGCCTCTTTGAAAGACTTTGGCCTTGACCATGAAAACTGGGAGACCCTCGGTCGAAATCACTCTGCATGGCGCACAACAGTATCCAAAGGTGCCACTAGCTATGAAAAGCAGTGCATCACTGTGGCAAAATGTGCAACATGTAAAGCCTGAGAAAACAGTATGTCCTCTGCCCATGAGTATCTTCTTTCACTGTCATGCCCTCACTGCTCCTGCACATTCCGTGCAAAGAATGGCCTTATCAGCCACCTGAGAACACATACATCGATGACAACAACAACAGATGCCTGATGTCATTGATAAAGATGGTCATCTTCCCTCAGAAAGGACAAACATCACCTTTCAAGGCACTCAAGGACACCTTACAGTATATAACATACAAAGCCTAAAACACAAAAATAAAGTTGTAAAAGTCATTAAGTGCTGAAGTCAGAAAGAATAGGCAAGTTTGAAAAGGTGTGTCTTAAGTCACTGGATGAAATGTGAAAAACAGAATACTCTAGACAAACATAATCCACAGAAACATCCTGTTAATTCACTGGTATTGTTGACAGTGCCTCCCAAAAGTACAACCCCTCGTCCATTGTCGTGGGAGGTGGAAATGGTTTGTTTGAAGGATCTTTCCAGCAAACTGGCTAATGGGGCTCTGGTGAAACTTTGACTGGCCTAGCAAGCCAGAAGTGGATCTTCAAATTACTCACGAAAATACAAGGAGAAGGAAACAGATGGATCAAAACGGAAAACACGGACTTTGACCAAAACCTTAGAAAGAATAACAACCTGTGAAATGAGATGTCTAATAAAAGCAGCCAACAAGACCAGGTGTGATAGAATAAGGAATGAAGAAATAAAGAGAATTGTGGGCACAAGATCGGTCCATGAACACATTCAACAACAGTGTATCAAATGGTTTGGCCATCTCAATAGGATGTCAATCCATCCATCCTGCTTTTAGACCCTACAACAAAAGGAGCTCAGAGACCTGAACTCAAGGGCAACCTCACAAATGCTGGATTGACAGCATGAGGGAAACCCTCAGAACCTGTGACCTGTCTGCTACAGAAGCTGCCCACTAAGCCCTTGACCGATGTTTCCAACTCCCTGCAACACCTCAAAGTACAAGCAGAAGATAAAAAAATAAGAAGAAGAAGATTGTTGCCGGTATTTTTTAATCAAAACTGGCTGAAAGAACATAAGATGGAGAGCTTGACAGCACAAAAAGTTACCAGACTTATTAGTTATAATTAGACTCAAACAAACAGACTCTGGCCAAAATAGGCACAGTAGACTACTGTCCATTTAACTAAAAGAACATGTGTTTTAACAACATGTGAAACAACATGTCAAACAACATGTGAAAATCTCCAGAGAGCAACAGCAGCTAAGTTGCACCAGCGTTCACTCAACCCAAGCCCAATACTCTCAAGCACTAGTGTCAATTAATTACCTCCTTTGTGACCAATGATTTTTAAAAATGTTGCTCTTTGACAGTGTTCCATTGATTTGCTCACCTTTCGAGATGTTGTGCAATCCCAGATCAGCAAGCTCACTGTCCCAATAAGTGCTATAAAGTTAATATTGCTCCATAAGTGTTGTAAAATGGGAACTGGCCTGTTGGGGCAGGACTAACGCTGCCCCATGCTCAGTCTATCAACATTTTCAGTGGATGTGGAACAGCAGACAGGAGAGATAATCACAGGGTTGTAAGTGTCTCAGTTTTTACTCCAAACACACACACATACAGTATTTCAGCTAAATTTTTACCTTTTTATTTCTACATAATAAGAGAATACATCATATAGATGGAATTTATCAGAAGAAAAATCTGAAAAGTGATTGGCATGGCCAAAATCATCAGTCGCGTCACTTGTAGTGTCTTGCCTTAAAAAGAACTCGTAATGGTCAAACAGTGTGAGGAAAACTATGATATAATATAAGACTACATGCCATATACACCCGAGAAATTTTAACACAATTACAAATTACAGCAAAGTGATTCAATTAGCCTTGCCAACACAATCATGGTATATGGCCATTTTCAAGACGTGTTGACATTAAACGATCCATTTAACTTAGTTCTTCATCTGGGAAATATCATTATGTCTCAGTTACAAGCTGGCGGCCTGCCGAAAACATACTTTTTTCTCCTAAACTGTAGAAGTAAAGCACATTAAATGTTGCACTGACCCAGTCGTCCTTATGACTCACAGACCACAGCTCTTTACTCCCCAAACTTTTATGTACTCCACATAAGCAATGGCTTGAATGCTTGATGTGGCAGAGACGAAAGAGTCTGTAACTGCGTCACTAGGTTGTTTTTTTTCTATTTCATTTTAATACCAAGCTGAAATAAAGAGCTACCTATGCATTAAGCAGAGCTCTCTATCTTTTCCTCTGACTTTTTACATCTTTTCCTGACGATAAGCATGACTGCCTTGTCAGCTGGCTGCACTTAGGTGTCAGGTTCATATCAGAGGGAACAAAGAGAGCGTGGATGTGTTGAAGAAGAACATGCCAACAAAAAAGCCCTTAATATCTTTTTTAAAGTAACTTGGTTACTTACGTTGTCGATTAAAGGTTTTTACCATTCCTTCTAAGACGATGTGCTATGCATGTTAATATGTGATCTGAGAAATATTTAATGCAGCAAATATTCAATAGAGCAATTTTAGGACCATTTCAGTGTGATACAGTTTAACCATTATGCAAACAATTTATTTATTCATGAAAGGTGAATGAACTGGGCTATGAGAGCCATTATGGGAGTTCTGCATGTGTCAAAAGTGTACTCTTAATCTTACAGACTCCACCCTCACATCGTTTGCACACTTTTCTGGCCACAAGCTTCAGAATCTTGTCGAAGGTTATAATCTGATTCTCATGTATACTCACTTCCAGGTACCAGCTTAAATCATACCCATAAACCTTTGAGTGCACTGACAGAATTTTTCAGAGCAAGATTTTAAAAGTTCATAGAATTTCAAGTGATTTATGAGGTTTTGCTGCAGGAGTTATTGATGAGTAAACAAAACAAAATGAGGCCGTCAATGATGGCGTAGCTCACTCCGGCCCCGTTTAGTCCAGAAGGAACGATTGAAAGTGGGCCACCTTGCGCAATAAATGCTGCAAGCTATATACATTATATACAAGCTATATATAGAAGTGATATCCACCCTAGGAATACCGACCTATTTGCCAGAAAGAATCCAAAACGGCAAGAAATTGACCAAGAAGAAGCAATTTTTGTTGAACTGCTCATTAAGGTTTAATTAGTCCATAACTTCATTAATAATTGTAATGAAGCAAATCTGGGTAGAAGTTATATGCATCCTAGGGACCCCTACCTTCATGCCAGAAAGAATCGAAATCTGTGAAGAATTGAGGGAGAAGAAGCGATTTGTGTGGAAACTGCTCGTTAGGGATTGATTGATTATTCCATATCTTCATTATGAATTGTAATTATGCAAATTTGGGTAGAAGCCATATACACCCCAGGCAGACCAACCTTCCTGCCAAAAAGGATAAAAATCGGTGAAGAATTGAGAGAGAAGAAGCGATTTTCATGAAATGTGGATGACGCCAGACGGACGACGGACAACACATGAGGGCATAAACTCATCGCCTGCCCCATGTTTGATGAGAAAATGTCTGTGGTTGGTTATCTGGCATGTCGGTCAAATAGATTTTTTTTGGTTCTTGGCCTTGTTTATTGACACTAAATGTGCCAGACTCTTTAGCGAAGAGAATCATGTTGCATCATGGGTCAGCTGTTTTTATTTTATATCGGAAAAACATCATGTTTGTTTTTACTCTACTTTCTCTAAATAGAGTGACTGCCTAGTTGAGCGAGCTACTTTTTTCTTTCCAGTTTTGAAGCACCATGAAGGAAGGAAGGTAAAGTTCTTCCTCTGACACACATGACACTAAACAGGCCTCTTTCAAACTAGCCAGTTCAACATGCTTCGAGGAGATACTGTGCTCAGTTTCCTGTGATTGACTGGTCAGTCTGATGAAAAGTAAAAACCCATTTATCCAACCCTTCTGGACTGAATATGCTAGACTTTGGGCCACAGATGGATTTACGCTGGGACATTTTAAATGCATGTCATGTGAAACAAGAATAGAAAACAGTTTTATTCCTTTTATTTTGCCCAACCGGCGGCACGGTGGTGTAGTGGTTAGCGCTGTCGCCTCACACCAAGAAGGTCTGGGTTCGAGCCCTGTGGCCGGCCGGCAAGGGCCTTTCTGTGCGGAGTTTGCATGTTCTCCCCGTGTCCGCGTGGGTTTCCTCCGGGTGCTCCGGTTTCCCCCACAGTCCAGAGACATGCAGGTTAGGTTAACTGGTGACTCTAAATTGACCGTAGGTGTGAATGTGAGTGTGAATGGTTGTCTGTGTCTATGTGTCAGCCCTGTAATGACCTGGCGACTTGTCCAGGGTGTACCCCGCCTTTCGCCCGTAGTCAGCTGGGATAGGCTCCAGCTTGCCTGCGACCCTGTAGAAGGATAAAGCAGCTAGAGATAATGAGATGAGATGAGATTTTGCCCAACCATTGCTTAGTTTCCAACAAGTATCCCTTGTCGGCTCTGACATACCCACTTCAGACCAGGACTTACTTACTTACTTAGACTTAGTTCCTCCTGTGCCTATTGGCACATTGGGCAGCAAGTTTCCGCCACTTAGATTTGTCAGCCGCAGCTTCATCAGCCTTCTCCCAGGGGATGTTCATTCTCTTTAGGTCCTCCGGGAAAGTCCTCCTCCATGTGATCTTTGGCCTTCCCCTCCTTCTCTTGCTGACTGGTGGTGTCCATGTTATGACTGTTTTTGCATGGCGGTGGTCTGGCAGGCATAAGATGTGGCCTGCGAGCCGTAGTCTTCTTTCGGTGACAATTTCACTCAAAGGTCATGATCTGGCCCACTGCAATATTTCCTCCCATATCCCTTCAACCCAGGAAGGGATACTAATTTGCTAATCAGTTGGAAAAAGACGGTTTTCCAGGATCAGGTTTGGAAACCTGTGGTCTACCTGTACCTGGGAGTTCCTCTATTTACTTCATTGAGGTTGATGAGGCAAGCTTGTTTTATCATTGACTAGCTTGGTGAACTCCAATTTAGATTGTGTGAACTTCTTTGCTTCATCGATAGTAAGGTTGAGAATTCTTGCATATTTTATCCACGCATCACGGTAGCATTTTCTAGTTGGTTTAGCAAATAACTTCTTTGCGTAAGTGTTTTCTGCTCTACATACATGACTGATATAGTTGAGATGTTGTGCATATATGAAGATTTCTAAGAGGCTGGTTTTGACAATACTTTCTAGGTCTTTGTTAGAATACTCAAACTAGTATTCACCTTCCTCTGAGTTGCGTCTTGTCCAACCCGCCTTTAACCATACTTCTTAAGCATTGGAACCAGCACACTTCCATCTTCCATTTTACGTATTTCAATTTCTTTTGGCAGCCAAGATTGCACTCCATAGGTTAGCTAAGACCTCACACATGCGTCCAACATTTTTCTTCTTGTAGTCATGTTGATACTGCTATCAGTTTGCACAGAACACAACTTGTTGCATTTAGCTGTTGCTTTTTGTTATTTGTAGATCTAAAGATAGTTGAAGAATAATCACACCTTAAGTGACATAAACCAATATCAACTCTGTAGCCGGCAGCACGGCGGTGTAGTGGTTAGCACTGTCTCCTCACAGCAAGAAGGTTCTGGGCTTGAGCCCAGTGGCCAACGGGGGCCTTTCTGTGTGGGGTTTGCATGTTCTTCCCGTGTCTGCATGGGTTTCCTCTGGGTGCTCCGGTTTCCCCCACAGTCCAAAGACATGCAGGTTAGGTTAACTGGTGACTCTAAATTGACTGTAGCTGTGAATGGTTGTTTGTCTCTATTGCCTCTTTTCCACCAAATCAGTTCCAGGGCTGGTTTGGGGCCAGTGCTGGTGCTGGTTCACAACTCGTTCAACTCGCGAGCCAGCTGAGAACCAGTTTGCTTTTCCATAGCTCGCAGTGCTAAGAGAAGCCACGTCATTATGTCGCTGTATACGTCAGTTACGTTGCTGTATACGTCAGTTACGTCGCTGTATACGTCAGTTACGTCGCTACGTTTGCATAAACCTTAGCGCGAATATCGAAGCAAAAACAACACGGAAGAAGCAGCAGCAGCAACAACAACAATAATAAATAATGGATGACTTCGCGTTTGTATAGCTGCTGCTTCTCGTCGCTTAAAAATGGCCATCTTTCGTGGTCTTGTTATTGTTGTTGGTCTTAACAACTCTGCCCCTCTGACGTAAGCGGTTCTTTCCTCTGGCCCAGCAGAGAGTTGGTGCTAGCCTGGTGCTAGTTTTTCTGGCCCCAGAGCCAGTTCTTTGTCAGTGGAAACAGAAAACCCAGTTCCAAACTAAGCACTGGCCCCGAACCAGCCCTGGAACTGCTTTGGTGGAAAAGGGGCATATGTGTCAGCCCTGCAATGACCTGGCAACTTGTCCAGGGTGTACCCCACCTTTTGCCCATAGTCAGCTGGGATAGTCTCCAGCTTGCCTGTGACCCTGCACAGGATAAGCGGTTACGGATAATGGGGAATAAAAAATTCTGTAGCCTTTTGCATCTCGGTTGTTTCATAAGACAAGAAGAGAAAAATATCTTTCTGGATATCTGTGCAGCTTTGACACATGAATGACCTCAAATATATGTAAAAAACTAGAATTATTAAAGTATACAGTATTATTATTACTATAGAGAGAGAGGTAGGATAATAACAGAACAAGACATAGCTAATCATCATATACACTCATCAATGAATAAAAACATTAATAAAAATCATGCTGAGACAAGCCCTGTGTCTGAAATCGCTCCTTACTCACTATACAGGGCACTATATAGTGGGGACACCATTTTGTAGTGCTGTCCAAAACCTTAGTGAGGATTATTTACACCCTATATAGTGCACTCAAAGTATCCCACAATGCATCATGAAAAGTAGTGTACAACCGATGGTCACTAACCAAAGCAATATATCCCATCATGCATTGCGGTCGCGCTGAAAGAAAAATCAAATTAAAAGTCTCAAATTTGATTTAATAAAAGGCAGCAGCAAAGGAGACAGAAAGTATTCAGCCTTGATTTAAAAAAACTGAAAAATGTAGGTACTTTGTATTTATTAATGTGGGAAATACAGTCAGGAAAATATGGATTTATCACAAAAATACATAAATGTTATTTACCAGCTGGGAGGTCCATATTGTGAAATATCGTGTCCAAGGTCTTGAAAGTACTGAGCAAGGCCCTCTGGGCCGAGGCCAGTATTCAAGGCCGAGGTCATGGTATTTCACCATACGGACCGACCTTAAAGGAACAGTCCACCGTACTTCCATAATGAAATATGCTCTTATCTGAATTGAGACGAGCTGCTCTGTACCTCTCCGAGCTTTGCGCGACCTCCCAGTCAGTCAGACGCAGTCAGACGCACTGTCACTCCTGTTAGCAATGTAGCTAGGCTCAGTATGGCCAATGGTATTTTTTGGGGCTGTAGTTAGATGCGACCAAACTCTTCCGCGTTTTTCCTGTTTACACAGGTTTATATGACCAGTGATATGAAACAAGTTCAGTTACACAAATTGAAACGTAGCGATTTTCTATGCTATGGAAAGTCCGCACTATAATGACAGGCGTACTAACACCTTCTGCGCGCTTCGGCAGTGCATTGATACGGAGCTCAGATATCAATGCGCTGCCGAAGCGCGCAGAAGGTGTTAGTACGCCTGTCATTATAGTGCGGACTTTCCATAGCATAGAAAATCGCTACGTTTCAATTTGTGTAACTGAACTTGTTTCAATCACTGGTCATATAAACCTATGTAAACAGGAAAAACGCGGAAGAGTTTGGTCGCATCTAACTACAGCCCCAAAAAATACCATTGGCCATACTGAGCCTAGCTACATTGCTAACAGGAGTGACAGCGCGTCTGACTGCGTCTGACTGACTGGGAGGTCGCGCAAAGCTCGGACAGGTACGGAGCAGCTCGTCTCAATTCAGATAAGAGCATATTTCATTATGGAAGTACGGTGGACTGTTCCTTTAAGCTGGTAAATAATATATATTTTTTTCTTTACCAAATTCTAACAGAAAATGAGAGCACCCGAAAGGGAAAACCAAGCCGAGCCGACATTTTGAATCCTCATTCACGCTGTAATGCAAATTGCTTTCTCCTCGGTATACAAGTGCACTTCCATGGCAGGAAAAAAACTACATTTTGCTGCCTATGTAGTCCCCTATTTATACAAATAGGAGTCATTCAGGATTCAGCCATGTTTTTGCTCGGTGTTAGCAACAGGTACAGGTTTTTAGCTTTCTCCTGAAATGTTTTCTTTTACTTCTTCTTCCTCAGGGTAGTAAAACTCGCTTTCGCTGTGAACACTGTCGTTATCGCTATCCATGCTGTAAAATTAATGCTATTCTCCTGAGAAATGAGAAAATAAATATTGACAAAAATTTCTACATTTGTTGTTGTGAACGAGCGAGTCGCCAGAGGTCCGTAACTGGGGTCCGTACCGTAGGATACGGACCCGCTCGCCAGCCAATCAGAGCGCAGGATTTGGACCGCAAAAAAAATTAATGCATTTCTTTATTATTTTGAAAACCCACCAGCCGACTGATCTGGCACGTTTTAATTGTGCGACAGTAATGACGTCAATACCAACGTGACGGACTAGTGTCCGAAAGCGTTTTTTCATTTTACCAATGAACTCACTATACAGTCCTCTATATAGTAATTCCCTTTTTTTGGGAGTAGGGAGTAGTGAACGAGTGAGTGATTTCGGATACAGGGAAAGAGTGAGACAAAATAGATACAGGTGCAAACAATGATCAGGGGTGTGTCCAGGGAGGAGCTTTGGAAAACAGGATATAAAAAGGAAGTGTGAAGATAAAAAGAAAGAGAAAATCAGGGTAGTTGCCTGAATGCTCTGGTTCCTGGCTTGTGACACATGCTTGCCATGACTGGGAGGGTTTCCTCAAGGAATGTTGATTATTTTCAGAGCATTTCTCTAACGTTGAGTGCGTTGGTCACATGATCAACAGCTGGGAATCTGACTGGATAATTACAGCTCCTGTCTAGTTGGAAACAAGAGCTTTAATTTGCTTTGTTCTTGTTTTCTATACTGACTGAAGGAAAGTCCGTTCATGTCCTTAATAATTGGGTTTGCCAGCAAAGCACAGACTCACAGCCACACACACACACACCTCCACAGCAGTGAACCCAATTCACTATCAACCAGTGAAAATGAGAAGAATAACTTTGGTTGGATAAAGTTTGGAATATTTTAAACACATTACTTATTTGTGTAATAATACACCCCGATCCGGTGAGATGTCTGACTTTATACGTACAGAAGTAAATATAGTCAGTGGGATAATCACTAAGGCATTTTTAGTTACACTCACTCCTTCCCTCTTCCACCAAATGTTTGGAGAACATAATATTTGGAGTATATAATGTTTTGAGAAATGCAAAAAGCTGCCTCCTTTGGAATTATACTGCTTGTGGTTTTATACATGAGCCACATCAGATTATCTCATCTCATCTCATTATCTGTAGCCGCTTTATCCTGTTCTACAGGGTCGCAGGCGAGCTGGAGCCTATCCCAGCTGACTATGGGCGAAAGGCGGGGTACACCCTGGACAAGTCTCCAGGTCATCACAGGGCTGACACATAGACACAGACAACCATTCACACTCACATTCACACCTACGCTCAATTTAGAGTCACCAGTTAACCTAACCTGCATGTCTTTGGACTGTGGGGGAAACCGGAGCACCCGGAGGAAACCCACGCGGACACGGGGAGAACATGCAAACTCTACACAGAAAGGCCCTCACCAGCCACGGGGCTCGAACCCGGACCTTCTTGCTGTGAGGTGACAGCGCTAACCACTACACCACCGTGCCGCCTCTAATAAATTCATTTTTTTTTTAAATATTATAGGACAACAATGCAAAGAAAGAGAAAAATCCAACCTTTAATTCAAGTGCATTTATTCAGTAGGAAAAAAAATTCCACATTAAGAAATAATTCTTTTACATTAAATCATGTGTTCCACAATTATTGGCACCCTTGATGTTAATACTTTGTACAGCCCCCTTTTGCCAACAAGACAGCACTTAATATTCTCCTATACCATTTCACAAGACAGGAGAATACAGAGAGAGGGATATTCGACCATTCCTCTTTGCACAATCTCTCTAAATCGTCCAGAGTCCTGGGTCCTCTCCTATGCACTCTCCTCTTCAGCTCACCCCACAGGTTTTCAATTGGGTTGCGGTCTGGGGACTGAGATGGCCATGGGAGGAGCTTGAGTTTGTGTCTGGTGAACCATTTTTGTGTAGATTTGGCCACATGTTTAGGGTCATTATCTTGCTGAAAGACCCAGTGACGACCCATCTTCAGCTTTTGGGCAGAAGCCACCAGATTTTGATTTAAAATGTCCTGGTATTTCAAACAGTTCATGATGCCATGCACCCTAACAAGGTTCCCGGGGCCTTTGGAAGAGAAACAGGCCCACAGCATCACCGATCCTCCCCCATACTTCACAGTGGGCATGAGGTGCTTTTCCGCATACTCATCTTTTGTGATGTATTAGAGTGTTTGTTGCCAAAAAGCTCTCTCTTGGTCTCATCTGACCAAAGCACATGGTCCCAGTTGAAGTCCCAGTGCCGCTTAGCGAACTCCAGACGTTTATGTTTATGCTTGTAAGTGAGAAAAGGCTTTTTCCGTGCATGCCTCCCAAACAGCTTGTTGGCATGTAGATAGCGCCTGATGGTTGTTATGGAGACTTTGTGACTCCAAGATGCTACTCTTTGATGCAATTCTTTAACAGTGAGCTTTGGAGAACTTTTTACTTCTCTTACCATCCTCCTCACTGTGCGTGGTGGCAAGATAAACTTGCATCCTTGTCCAGGCTTGTTTGCTACTGTTCCAGTTGTTTTAAACTTCTTGATGGTTCCTCTGACTGTAGATATGGGCAGGTGTAGGCGAGTGGCTATTTTATTGTAGCCATTGCCTGACTTATGAAGGTCGACACACATCTGCCTTACTTGAATGGTGTGTTCTCTGGTCTTTCCCATGTTGAAGAGTGAATAAGAGAAATAGGCCTCTGTGTCACATCATATTTATACCCCAGGGAAACAGGATGTGATGAATTACTAATTAAAGGTTCCTAGATACTCTGATCAACTTTATAAACTACAGTAGAAATGACAGAAATGCTTCAATTACATTTATTTTCTAGGAATTGTTATGGGTGCCAATAATTGTGGAACAGGTGATTTTATGAAAAATAATTATTTCTTAGTCAGGGATTTTTTTAATTCACTTGAGTTAAGGGTTATATTTTCCTACAATTTTCAGTGTGAGATTATGCTTCTGCAATAAAAATTGAATTTATGTTAAGGCTTTTAACACATCTTAACCAGGGGTGCCAATAATTGTGGAGAGCGCTGTAGTATGTCATATACAGTGCAAGGTATGAGATTTGAGGATATACAGTAGATGTAGATATAAAATGATATTTTGTGGCTTTTGCATGGTTTGTATGTCAGAGCGGGCGTTTGAAATCACACTGGATTACAATGCACTTCTTTCAACACTGAAGAAATCCTGTTCTGATGATTGAGAGGCTTATTTTTACAATCACACCCTACTTTAATCATCCTTCTGAAGTGCAGCGGCCCTCATCAACAAGAACCCGTCCCACCCATTGCTGTGTCACTCTTGACCTTCCTTACTGGTCAAGTAGTACAAGGAGCGCACTTCATCTCTAGTGCACTTCCTGAAGGAAAGGATATGCAGCTTGCAGGATTTGAATTACTGAGACCGACATGATTCCTGTTTCAGGACAACAAAGAAAAAAAAACACCAGTGAAAGTATAATTTCAGAAACGGCTGAGGGCTGTGCAGCTTGCTATTTGGCTATTAGTCTCAGCATTTAAGTCCAGGCTGAAAACATATCTGTTTAGTCAAGCCTTGTGTTAATGGTGTTTATGAGGTAAAGGAGTAGATCTAGAGGGTCCTCAGACAGAGTGTTTTGGTAAACTGGGATGTATGGATGCTGTCAGTCCCCACTCGCTTGCTCACTCGAGTTTGTTGATGGTGTAGTGGCTGCTGCTTTATGTCCCGGGGCTCCCTCATGCCTGTGTTACCTTCTGGCTCTCCCCTTTTAGTTATGCTGTCATAGTTAGTTGCCGGAGTCCCTGCTTGTACTCGGTGCAATATGTATACTGTTCCTACTTATTCAGGTGACATTGGGCATACCTAACAACCTGCGTTTTTCTTTCCCTCCCCCCCCAAATCTGTCCCTCTGAGTTACATGGAGTCAACAGGAAATCTTTTGGTGGAGAGGGTGGAGACCTCGACTGGCTATCGTAGCCTGCAGGGAATCGGACGTCAGACATGCTGTCGCATGTCCCAGACCCGGTGAAATGTAACTGAATTGTCTTGGCCAGCCCTAAGGGTCCCATCTGCATCTCATCATTGCTGAGGAGTGTGCTCCCATCACCCAATCAAGCATCCAGCCAGTGCAGGTCATGATATTTTTTAACCATATTAACATGCCATTGTTGTGTATTATGCCTGATGTCAAGACTCTCATCTCTGCGAGCCTGCCACACAGATTTAATACTTGTGTCATTTTTAGGGCATACCTAACAACCTGTGTTTTCTCTCTCTCTCCCCCCCATCCCATCTGTCCCTCTGAGTTACATGTTGGTCCTGGGATTGAGATGCTGGCCTCTTCTGCCCCTCGGACCTGCTTGATCCATCCTGGTGCCCTGTGTCTGGTCGGAGTTTTATCGCATCGCTCCTGTGAAGGACGGCCCCATGAGGACAGCTGAGGGTTATACCTGGAGGACACTCTGGACTCTTACAGTAATGCTTTTATGGCTGAGGACTACAGTTGACTTGCTAACTTTAGGACTGCAGTTGTCATGAACAGTTTTGCACTCAAGTTTCCATCAATGAAGAGTTTATAACATCAATGAAACTGACTTCATGTTAAAACTGTTAATGTTATAGTCATGCTGTCTGTTGTTGCCCAAATGAGGATGGGTTCCCTTTTGAGTCTGGTTCCTCTCGAGGTTTCTTCCTCATGTCGTCTGAGGGAGTTTTTCCTTGCCACCGTCGCCACAGGCTTGCTCATTGGGGATAGATTAGGGATAAAATTAGCTCATGTTTTAAGTCATTCAAATTCTGTAAAGCTGCTTTGCGACAATGTTTATTGTTAAAAGCGCTATACAAATAAACTTGACTTGACTTGACTATTCCAAGAACCAAGAGAAACCAATGGCCACATCATAATTGCATTTTCCTCTAATTAGTTTATTTAAAACATGTCTACATGTGATGCTTATATAAGTACACTGGAGTACGATTTTTATCCCAAACTACTTCCTGTTTCAAGATATTGGATATTTTGCATAGTTATCAGGTGCTGGCGAACAGAATTAGTAAGGTTACAGGATATTTTGTGGCATATTGGGCTGTTGTCATGTGTTATAGTGAGTTACACAGTGATTTATATGCTCCGGTTTTCTCAATATCATAATTCACTAAATTATTCGTTAGTGTTTTCACAGTAGATGTGCGACTTTAACATTTAAATTAACACTACAACTAGCGTTATGCTAACATTAATTGATGATCCAGTAGTAAAGCTGGCAGAAATTCACATTTCCTATAGCAGCAGTGATCAGAAAAGGAACAAAAAGCTACATATAAACTGATTTCCAAGTTTTCAGCATCAAGAAGAAGAAGCCTTTATTTATCACATGTACACTTAACCACAGTGAACTTCTTCCTCTGCATTTAACCCATCTGAAGCAGTGAACACACACGTACACACAAGTGAGCAATGAGCGCACACACATACCCGGAGCAGTGGGCAGCTATGCTACAGTGCCCAGGGAGCAGTTGGGGGTTAGGTGTCTCGCTCAAGGGCACTTCAGCCATGATACAGAGCGAGGGGAAAGTGCTGTTCATTCACTCAACTCCCCTCACAGTTTTCCTGCTAGTCTCAGGAATCAAACTGGCGAGCCTTTGGACCCTAGGCTGCCTCTTTGACCTACAGGCCATGGCTGCTCCCAAACGTATCATCAAATCGTATAAAACGCGCGAGGCAGTTGAGAAAGAAACAAAGAAAACGAATCTCCCTTTCTCCCCCTCCCTTTCTCCCTCTTCTCTTCTGTTCCCCTCCCTTTCTCTCCCTTTTCCCCTCTTCCTCCTTTCTTCCTCCCTCTTTCCCCCTCCCTCCCTCCCTCCCCTCTCCCTTTCTCCCCCCTTCCTTTGCTCCATGTAGCTCCACGGTCATTTTGAGCCATTTTGACGTTTTATTTACAGCTGGAAAGCAGAGGCGTATTGTATTGTATGAATAACCCAGAAGAAGTAGGAATGGTTCATTGTGCATGCGCATTATATTTGTATCGATACAGAACCGCTTCATCTGTCCACACTACAGTGAAGCGCTACAGTACCGATACTGTACCGGTACGAAACCCATACATTTGTGGGTTTCGTACCAATACAATTATACCGCTACAGTACCGGTATAGTTGCTAGTGTGGACAGGTGTTGCGGTACGAAAGTAGTATTGTATCGGTACAAAATCCCTAGTGTGGACAGGGTATAATTGTACACAGACTTAAATAGCACATACTGTATCTGATGTAGTGTAAGCAGCAAGGCAAATCACAGCATTATATCATTTCAATCAGGATAATGTGCTATAGTAATGCCAAATCAAATATGTGGAACAGATCCGCTGTGGTGACCCCGAACAGGAACAGCTGAAATCAGATATTCGGAAAATATTCGTCAAATTCTGAAATCAAATATTCGGAAAATTCCGAAATCAAATATTCAGCCAAATCAAATATGAGGAACAGATCCGCTGTGGTGACCTCTAATGAGAACAGCTGAAATCAAATATTTGGCAAATATTTGGCAAGTTCTGAAATCTAATATACGGCAAACATTCAGCAAATTCCCAAATCAAATATTCAGCCAAATCAAACATGAGGAACAGATCCGCTGTGGTGACCCCTAACAGGAACAGCCGAAATCAAATATTCAGAAAATATTCGTCAAATTGTGAAATCAAATATTCAGCAAATTCCGAAATCAAATATTCAGCCAAATCAAATATGAGGACCAGATCTGCTGTGGTGACCTCTAACGAGAACAGCTGAAATCAAATATTCGGCAAATATTCAGCAAATTCTGAAATCAAATATCCTGCCAAATCCAATATGCGGAACAGATCCGCTGTGGTGACCCCTAACGAGAACAGCTGAAATCAAATGTTCAGCAAATTCTGAAATCAAATATTCAGCAAATATTCAGCAAATTCCAAAATCAAATATTCGGCAAATTCTGAAATCAAATATTCGCCAAATTCCAAAATCATATATTCAACAAATTCCAAACTCAAATATTCAACCAAATCAAATATGTGGAACAGATCCACTGTGGTGACCCCTAATGGGAACAGCTGAAAGAAAAAGAAGAATGTGCTATAGAAAGATTTCTATAGTAACAGCTCATTCACAAAGATTGCATATTAGACACTTCACATCATCTAATCTTAATAATGAATGGATTTTAAAATGTGCTGTGATAACAAAAATGTATAATTGTAGATATGGTGAAGTTTTCAGGAAATAAACATTTATTTAACATTTACTGTATGGAAGGAGTCTCCAGTGTCAGTGTTTTGTAACACTCAGCAAGTTGTCCATCACAGAGTCTTCTGTTTCTCAGGAACATAACGTGATGTCTTTTGTCTTGTTAACTTCAGGAGAAAGGTTGGTGAAGGAAGGGCTGTTTATAGCTGCTATAACATGAATGATAACTTGTTTCTCAGGCATTCTATAACATTAAATATAACTAAGAGTGGACAGTTTTGGTGTGTCATGCTTTAATATTTAAGACATTGTAATATTTTCAGGATGTGCTGTTATAATCCACTTCAGGGTGGTAGCAGTAATGCTGCTTTGTATCGGGCTGCGTTATTTTTAATAATGTTATAATTTAATAATTGTATGATGTAATATTTTTTCTAAAACAGCACACCCCCAAGTGTTTATCCTTTACAAAGTTTATACTTAAAGATAGCTAGTACTATTGTTGTACTATGTGAAACCGGTCTCAAGACCACTCTTTGAAAGTCTCGGTCTCGTCTCGGAATCCATTGCATTTTTACTCGGTCATGTCTCGGTTTCGGACATAGAGACTCGAGATTTTATTTCAAGACTGGTCAAGACTATAACTGTGGAGATTTCACTAAACTGTCCAAGTATTGTTTGATTTATTTGTTAACATCGTTACTGTGATTGGATGTAAAACTTTCTGCTTCAAATGCAACCAATAATGTGACTCATTTCTAATTCAAAATTTTTCTTCCTGTTAATGGATGTCACCCCTCCCCCACCCCCTTCACACACACTGGTCTGGTCCTGGTCTCGACTCGGTCTCGCCCTGCCTTGATCTTGGTCTTGACTTGATCTCAACCCCTCAAAGTCTTGATCTTGTCTCGGTCACAGTACACTCAGGTCTCAGTCATGACTTGGTCTCGGTTTCGCACTATCTAGTACGCCTATACAGTGGGACAAAAGAGTATTTAGTCAGCCACCAATTGTGCAAGTTCTCCCACTTAAAAAGATGAGAGAGGCCTGTAATTTTCATCATAGGTACACTTCAACTATGAGAGACAGAATGGGGAGAAAGAATCCAGGAAATCACATTGTAGGATTTTTAATGAATTAATTGGTAAATTCCTCAGGAAAATAAGTATTTGGTCACCTACAAACAAGCAAGATTTCTGGCTCTCGCAGACCTGTAACTTCTTTAAGAGGCTCCTCTGTCCTCCACTTGTTACCTGTATTAATGGCACCTGTTTGAACTCGTTCTCAGTATAAAAGACACCTGTCCACAACCTCAAACAGTCACACTCCAAACTCCACTATGGCCAAGACCAAAGAGCTGTCAAAGGACACCAGAAACAAAATTGTAGACCTGCACCAGGCTGGGAAGACTGAATCTGCAATAGGTAAGCAGCTTGATGTGAAGAAATCAACTGTGGGAGCAATTATTAGAAAATGGAAGACATACAAGACCACTGATAATCTCCCTCGATCTGGGGCTCCACGCAAGATCTCACCCCGTGGGGTCAAAATGATCACAAGAACGGTGAGCAAAAATCCCAGAACCACAAGGGGGGACCTAGTGAATGACCTGCAGAGAGCTGGGACCAAAGTAACAAAGGCTACTATCAGTAACACACTACGCCGCCAGGGACTCAAATCCTGCAGTGCCCCCTGCTTAAGCCAGTACATGTCCAGGCCCGTCTGAAGTTTGCTAGAGAGCATTTGGATGATCCAGAAGAAGATTGGGAGAATGTCATATGGTCAGATGAAACCAAAATAGAACTTTTTGGTAAAAACTCAACTTGTCGTGTTTGGAGGAGAAAGAATGCTGAGTTGCATCCAAAGAACACCATACCTACTGTGAAGCATGGGGGTGGAAACATCATGCTTTGGGGCTGTTTTTCTGCAAAGGGACCAGGACGACTGATCCGTGTAAAGGAAAGAATGAATGGGGCCATGTATCGTGGGATTTTGAGTGAAAACCTCCTTCCATCAACAAGGGCATTGAAGATGAAACGTGGCTGGGTCTTTCAGCATGACAATGATCCCAAACACACCGCCCGGACAATGAAGGAGTGGCTTCATAAGAAGCATTTCAAGGTCCTGGAGTGGCCTAGCCAGTCTCCAGATCTCAACTCCATAGAAAATCTTTGGAGGGAGTTGAAAGTCTGTGTTGCCCAGCGGCAGCCCCAAAACATCACTGCTCTAGAGGAGCTCTGCATGGAGGAATGGGCCAAAATACCAGCAACAGTGTGTGAAAACCTTGTGAAGACTTACAGAAAATGTTTGACCTCTGTCATTGCCAACAAAGGGTATATACCAAAGTATTGAGATGAACTTTTGTTATTGACCAAATACTTATTTTCCACCATAATTTGCAAATAAATTCTTTAAAAATCAGACAATGTGATTTTCTGGATTTTTTTTTCTCATTTTGTCTCTCATAGTTGAAGTGTACCTATGATGAAAATTACAGGCCTCTCTCATCTTTTTAAGTGGGAGAACTTGCACAATTGGTGACTGACTAAATACTTTTTTGCCCCACTGTATGACTTTTTGACTAAAAACAAAAAGTTTGATAAATTTTGTAAATACTGTTTTACTGAAGTAAAGAAAATATTTTTAGTAGTGGCAGAATAATATAATTTAATATAAATAACTGAATAATAATTTTTGTGCTCATATGCATCGTGTTTTACTGACCAGCCACTTATGAAACCATTCATGAACTAAGTCTGGGGTGTTACCACAGAGCATGAGGTCACCACGACTGGGACTCCCAACCACTACAATAATGATGAGTTCATTCCTAATCATTCAGTATAATTTATACTCTTCTCTCACACCAGAGACTGAAATATATTATTAGGAATGATATGTATGAATGAACCTTGTCATAAGGGAACAGTTAACAGTGTTTTGCATTAAAGTATTTCATATTAGGAATTTTATTATTCATCTCAGAAGGCTGCTGTTCTTTTGAAGAAAGAAGGAACTGATTATACAAGGAAATATTTGTCATAGCTTTAGGAATAATTACTGTGATCAAGTATGTGCCAGTTTAATCCTTTTAGATCTTCTAATGGGGGAGGAGCAGGAATGTTCCACTAATGCTTAATATAATATAAATTATAATATAATATAATTATCTTATAATTATATCTTATATCTCAGCAAATACATTTATTATGAGACTTTTTTTAATAAATAGAGTGTAAGATTATTACTCTTATGATTAGGCATATTTCGTGCATACACTGTATTTCCAGAAAGAAGCAAAATCAGTTCAGAGTTAATAGTATAATGACCTTATAAAAAGAAAAATACAGAAAATGCCAAAGGTAATATGTGGACACTTGATTAATAAACTTTCCATTCCAAAACCATGGCGATTAATTTTGATTTAGCCCCCCTTTGCTGTGATAATGACCTCCACTCTTCTGGTAAAGCTTTCCGCTCCATTACATTATGCTGCATGCCATTTAGAAGATGCTCTTATCCAGAGCAACGTATGAGTGCAAAAGTCAGGTACAAAAAGTGCTGAACTTCTCGACAGGAAAGTTCTAGTGCCAACCTACAAGTGACAACAATACCTTGTGTAATATTCTGTTGAAGTATCAATACTCAGCAAACAGCCAAGGAAACAAACCAACCTTGCTTACTTACTTATGGACCCTGTCAATACTAATGATGGGGGATTCTTTGGTGTCATCGGGTGCACCGCTCCTTGGCTCGCCATTGAAGTCTCTGCTCATACAGAAACTTGCCATTGGCTATGTGGTGCCTCCAGGCAGGACGGTTGGCCATTAGGTTATGCCAATCATTCTTCAGATCAAAGATCTTGATGTCCTCCTTAATACAGTCCTTCTACCTTTTCTTTGGTCGGCCGCACGGTCTATTTCCATGAGCTAACTCACGAAGAGAAGTTGCTTCGGCAGTTGGTAGTCGAGCATCCTACAAACGTGGCCAAGCCACCTTAAACAATTGCCACGGATCATGGTCTCTGTGGTTGTGGAGCTAGTCCTTCTCAGCACTTCAACGTTGGTCACCTTGTGCCACCACTTGATCTTAAGGATTTGTCTTAGTGATCTTTGATGGAACATTTCTAGTAGGTGCACACGATGCACAAGTATGCACCACGTTTCACTACCATAGAGTAAGCATAGTAGGACCAGAGCTTTGTATACTGTGACTTTTGTGGCAAGCAAAAGGCCTTTACAGTTCCAACATCTGGTGGTTAGTGAGTGGAAAGCAGCTGCTCCCCGGCAAGTCATCTTTTGATTTCAGCGTTGAGAGAGGCATCTTCAGAAAGTTCTCCACCAAGGTATGTGAAGCTGTGCGCATGGGTAGGTTTGTGATTATCTATGGTGATAAGAGGGGGGTCATCACATTGGCAGTGCATCACTTCCGTTTTTGATCTACTGATGGTGAGTCCCCAGTCATCGCAGGAAGTATTGAGGACCTTTGCTACACTTTGAAGTGACTCTGCTGTTTTGGCACAGAAGGTGTCATCAGCGTACAGGAAGTCATCCAGTCTGGTGGTCTTGGCTGATTTGGTCTTCAGACGCCTAAGGTTGAACAGCTCACCATCAAGCTTGTACTTGATGTCTATCCCAGTGTTCTCCATGGATTTATGAGCATGGTGTACAATGAAGGAGAAGAAAAGAATGAACAATGTAGGGGCCAGTATGCACCCTTGCCTTAGTCCTGACGAGACCTTGAAAGGTGGCGTCATTTCACCATCCACCAGTACTTGCACTACCATGCCATTGTAGAAGCTGCTAATGATGTTTACTAGCTTCGCTGGTATCCCGATTTGCAGCAGCAATTGCCAGACTAGGTCCCTGTCCACAGTGTCGAATGCTTTAACTAGATCCACAAAGATGAGGTGAAGTTCTTGATGTTGTTCACAGCATTTTTCCAACAACTGTCTGAGAGTGAACATCATGTCTGTTGTGGAACGACCAGGTTGGAAACTACACTGTGCCTCTGGTATGTATGGAGCAATCCAAGGCCAAACAAACCATACAACATACAACTAAACAGAGAATTCAAGCAGCTAATCCCAGGCTAGCCTGGGTTGGTCTAGACCGATACACAGTTACACAGTGGGCAGGGAAGCAGGACAGAGGTGCAGCCTGAAGAGGTGAGTCTTCAGTCTGTGTTTGAAGATGGTCAGGGAGTCGGCAGTTCTGACCTCAATGGGAAGGTCATTCCACCAACAGGGAACCAGATTTTAGAGTGTGACTGTGGGGATTTGTGTTCATTCAGCCACAAGAGCATGAGTGAGATTGGGTACTGATGTTGGGACTTGGGTGCAGTGGGACTGAGGTCAAGGCTCTGTGCAGAATGCTCGAGTTCCTCTACATGAACCTTAGCAAACCATGTCTTCATGGAGCTGGCTTTGTCATGCTGGAACATGTTTTGGGTCTGGCACCTTCTTTCTGGTGATAGGAAATATTAACGCTATAGCATGTAACAACATTTGAGACAATTGTGAGCTCCCAGTTTTCTAGTGGTGCATACTTTAAGCAATATAGTATCGTTTAATTTCACTTACAGTATACTTAAGATGATTGAACTGAAAAGGGTGGACAATATTGAGGATGTTACACTGGGCTGGGACTAATACCCAAAAGATAAGTGAGAAGATATTCCTTTATCGAGCTCCTTGAGGAGAAATTCAGGTGTTGTAGCAGCTCAAGTACAGAGTAAAATACAAATAAATAGAGACAAAAAAAAGAACAAAGACAAATAATAAAAAAACATAAAATATAATAAATAAAAATATAATAAAATATAATAGAACAAGGACAAAGACAGATATTGAACTTAACACCTTATGGTGCCACACAGAGTATGCCATTTTTTTATTCCTTTACAATATATATTATTAAATATTATTTACTATATATAATTTTTATATTATTTGCTATATATGATATATAAATATCATATTATATATTATTATACTATATATTATTATTATTATTATTATTATTATTATTATTATTAAGGCAAGTTGGCCAAGTGGTTAGCATGTCCACTTCTTGACCAGGAGATTGTAAGTCCTCCTTGCAGTGAGGTCATACCAAAGACCATCGTAAAAATGGTACCTACTGCCATCTGGCAAGGCACGCTGCAATACAGATGTGCATAGGAAGTCAAACTCTTGTGGTTACCAAAGGACCAGCCCCCCACTGTAACCCTTGCTATGTAATAGGCGAGAGGCTGAGGACTATGGAAACAGAGATAGGCGCCGCCCAATGTGCCTGAAGGACCTGCTTAGTACTGGGATGGGAGATTGCCTGGGAAGACCAGGTAGCTGGCACAGGAAGGACTTTGATATATACTATACAAGAGTACTTTGAAAGGTTCCTGGCCACACCCAGAAAACATCACAGGAGAAAGATTGTTCTTATATTATTTTTCAACATGGTCTCCTTTAACTTCAATGCACTTGGTCCACCAATGTTCATGTTTCACTATCCCTTCACAGAAGAAGGTTACATCTTGAGCCTCCAGATCCTCCTCAGCAGCATGGATGACTTCATCATGACTCTGAAAATGGCAACCATGTGAGTCGGATTTCAGTTTGGGAAACAGATAGAAGTCAGACGGTGCCAGGTCAGGTGAGTAAAGTCCATGGAGCAACAGTGCAAAACTACATTTGGCTGCTTCTGCCCCTGCCACCTGTGCTTTGTGGACGGGCGCATTGCAAGCTCGAAGCTTTCCTCTCCTTTTTTCTTTGATTGCTTCTTTCATTTGAGTTTTTGTGGATAGTGATATAAGGCTTTATAGTATACAGTTATGCCCCAAAATGGGAGTTATGCCCCTTGTTTCCGGGTGAGGCCAAGAACTATTTGAAGTACCATCATAGTTATAAAAAATGCTAACTTTCCTGAGGTGAAATATATATTTTTTGGGTGGCACGGTGGTGTAGTGGTTAGCACTGTTGCCTTACAGCAAGAAGGTTCTGGGCTCAAGCCCAGCAGCCAAGGGGGCCTTTCTGTGTGGAGTTTGCATGTTCTTCCCGTGTCTGCGTGGGTTTCCTCTGGGTGCTCCGATTTCCCCCAAAGACATGTAGGTTGGGTTAATTGGTGGCTCTAAATTGACCATAGGTGTAAATGTGAGTGTGAATGGTTGTTTGTCTCTGTGTGTCAGCCCTGCGATGACCTGGCGACTTGTCCAGGGTGTAACCCGCCTCTCACCCATAGTCAGCTGGGATAGGCTCCAGCTTGCCTACAACCCTGCACAGGATAAGCGGTAATGGATGGATGGAAATATATTTTTCTTTCTGAATGTATTTCAACCACAGCATAAGTCAGGTTACCCATCTATTTCACAGTAGAATATTAGCATTTTGTATGACTGTTCAGCAAAAATAATTCATTTTCTCTAAATAGGGTATAATATACAAAATAATGAACTATGTTCTTTGTTCCATAATTGCCAATAACTAGATAAAACGGATGATGTACTAATGGTAAGAGCTGTATACTCATTAGTTCTTTAAGCTCAAGTCAGTTCACTGTGACAAATATGGATATTATTACGCATGCATGGAAAATCTTATTTTGAGGCTGATAAAAAGCTTTTCAAAAGGTTTCACTAAAATTTCAGTGTCATTTCATATTAAAGAAGACTGGAGGAGATCTCTTACTGAAACAGACAAGTGGTATCTGTTTTCCCCTGAAGTACATGCTGGTTATTACCATAAAATATGCACACTCAGTACACTTTTGGGGAAACAACACAATGATCATGGCTTGTTAAGATGGGGCCACAGCTTCATGATCTCATTCCAGTATCTTACTAAATCACATCCATGCATGATCTTATGATCTCGTTCCTGTGCATTGATAAGTCATGCCCTCACATTATATTTAGTAAATAGGAATGTCACCAGAAGTAAAATTTAAATCTTCCATTAATGATTCATCAACGAAAAGGTTGTAGTCCATTCTGTTGTCACACAGGAGGTACATTATAGAGTAGCTGGGGGGGAAGCCATGGCTTAATGGTTAGAGAAGCAGCTTTGGGACCAATAGGTCGCTAGTTCAAGTCCCTGGACCAGCAGGAATGGCTGAAGTGCCCTTGAGCAAGGCACCTAACCCTCAACTACTCCTGAGGCCGCTCTGGGTATGTTGTACATTGCTCTGGATAAGAGCGTCTGCTAAATGCCTGTAATGTAGACAAATAATTAAGCTAGTTCATGTGACAGCATTTAAATCAGTCAATAATAATTCATTAATTTATTGCTGTGTTTGTAGCAAAAGGGTTGGTGTGTGTTTGTGTTTTTTTTTTCTTTTCTGGACCTGAAAATGTCAAGCTGCTCCCTGAATCCATCATATGTGAAATTTAAGTCAATATTACAAGTGCAAAAAATATTATGTTTGCTCATAACAGCTTAACAGCTTTGCTAGTGTTGAATATTTCCCTGCTGTGTAGTTGTGTCAGAAAATCAATAAAACACAGAAAAGCTGATTGTAAAATTCCCAGTACAATTAGTCATCCTGCTAAACATTCTCAGATGACCACAGAGGTAATTAATCTCTCTCAATGTCAAGTGCCAGTCATAACACACTGGCACACAGTGCCACCCGCTGCTGTTTGTTCTGTTTGATATGAAATTACTTGATTAAATGTTTCTCCATTTCAGCACACATACTAAAACCCTGATGCCAAAAAAGTTGGGATGCTGTATAAAATGTAAATAATGCATGTGTAAAAAAAAGAGTGTAAAAGAGTGCAGGTGCTAAACTGACCTGCCTTCCTTCCTTTAAAAATGTGTGGCACATTATGATGCACAAAAAAAAAAGGGAAAGAATTGCACTTTCAAAACTTCAACAATTTGTGTCCTCAGTTCCCAAACACTTACTGAGTGCTGTTAAAAGAAAAGGTGGTGTAACACAGTGGTAAACATGCCCCTGTTCCAAATATTTTGGAACGTGTTGCAGGCATCAAATTCAGAATGAGTGTATATTTACAAAAAAAAAAAAACAGTAAAGTTGATCGGTTTGAACATTAAATATTTTGTCAATTGAATGTAAGGTGAAAGCATTTCCAAATCATATTGCATTCTGTTTTTATTTATGTTTAACACAGCATCCCAAGATTTTTGGAATCTGGGTTGTACTACTCTTTTGGGGTTGTATACTAATAATTTATTATGCTGTTAATCAATGACTGATTATAATGATTGATTAGTCATAATTAAAATATTAGCCAACTATTTATTTATGTTAGATTCTAGATTCAAGATGTTTATTTGTCATATACACAATAACAGACACAGCGGTTTATTATTGGGTAATGAAATTCTTATTTTGCAACTACCCAACCAAAACTATGCTTACTAATATAAAAAGAAATATATATAAAATACAAAATATAAAATATAAAGTGCATATGCAATGCAAAATATAAAAGTAGAATGAACATAAACGAAAATAAACAATTTAAAAAATATGCAAACATGGAGGTAGATATAATGTGCAATGTCTTGTGCAAAATTGCAAATATAGAGGTTGTAGATGGTGATTATAATCTGTGGTTCAAAAGCCTGATGGAAATATAGAGGTGGATGGTGATTATAATCCGTGGTTCAAAAGCCTGATTACTAGAGTACCTCATGCTGGTTATGTATGCACTTTTATGTCCAGAGCTAAACTCTTCAGAAATCAACTAATTGAAGGTCACTGATCAATGTTTGCTTGGTAACACATTTGCCACTGACGGCGAAATTGGCGAAATGGCCACGCCCCCTTTTTAGCGAAGAACTACCAATTACCACTGCTGTATCTCCGGAACCGTTCGGCCTAGAAGGTCATGTGACCATTCAAAATGTCCGGAATTGCCACATTATGGGGGGTCGGTAATACATTATTATGTCCTAAAACCAATGGTTTTCAAGATATTTGCAAAAGACTAATTTCAACACATTTCGAACCCATGTTCAGTGTAATTTACATGGATGTAATATATATGCCATGCCATGACTCATCCCACCATTGCCCTGACACTGTTTTGCTACTGAGTGTTCATGAAAATACCAAGTGTATCCTATAATATTTGTTTCTTTTTGTTTTAGGAAGTGATCAGCGTTCAAGTTTTAAAGTGTTCTTTGATAGAAAGTAATTATAATTTGAATCACTGCCTGCTGTTATTGTAATATGGTAAGATTTCATTGTCGTTTAATATGAACATTTGAAAATCTGAATTAAATAATTATTTTAATGATATTATTGCATCACATTAAATTAATTATGCTAAACTATTTTTACAGGACACTTTAGTGGTTTCAAAGTCAGCAGCTGAAGGAAACTTTGATGGGACTGCATGTGTTATATGCAACACTGTTTCCGGAAAAACGTTAACAGGTAAATTGTTGCCACCTAATTGTTTGAACGTAATGGCATCAAACACCTATTCCGCCAACTGGAGAACCATACAATTTAAGCAATATGTCTACTGGTAAATCTATATGAGAGTTTGAAATCTTACTTGTAGTTAAGCATAAATCTTTGGTACCTTTATTGGTCAGAACATACTAGATGAACTATTATTTTGGCTATATTATGATACAAATTCTCTTTCAGGTACTGATGATGGGCGCACCAAAATCCGAATGGCAGCCGAACAATTGGATGATTTTGCGGTCATCACAAGAATAGAGGCATACAGGAACACGTTTAAGTACCACCAAAAGCCTGTTATTCCACTTACATTCTGAAGTCGAAAAGATCAGCTAAAACGAAATGTGATCCAGAACCTGCTGAAGAGGTTGACGATAGAGAGACCAGTGACTGTTACAAAGCTCCAAAAAGGCGAAAGAAAAGTATTAGTTCCAGTGACATTGAAAGGAAGTGTGTTATATGTGACAAAAGCTTTTTGGAGCTTTGTAACAGTCACTGGTCTCTCTATCGTCAACCTCTTCAACAGGTTCTGGATCACATTTCGTTTTAGCTGATCTTTTCGACTTCAGAATGTAAGTGGAATAACAGGCTTTTGGTGGTACTTAAACGTGTTCCTGTATGCCTCTATTCTTGTGATGACCGCAAAATCATCCAATTGTTCGGCTGCCATTCGGATTTTGGTGCGCCCATCATCAGTACCTGAAAGAGAATTTGTATCATAATATAGCCAAAATAATAGTTCATCTAGTATGTTCTGACCAATAAAGGTACCAAAGATTTATGCTTAACTACAAGTAAGATTTCAAACTCTCATATAGATTCACCAGTAGACATATTGCTTAAATTGTATGGTTCTCCAGTTGGCGGAATAGGTGTTTGATGCCATTACGTTCAAACAATTAGGTGGCAACAATTTACCTGTTAACGTTTTTCCGGAAACAGTGTTGCATATAACACATGCAGTCCCATCAAAGTTTCCTTCAGCTGCTGACTTTGAAACCACTAAAGTGTCCTGTAAAAATAGTTTAGCATAATTAATTTAATGTGATGCAATAATATCATTAAAATAATTATTTAATTCAGATTTTCAAATGTTCATATTAAACGACAATGAAATCTTACCATATTACAATAACAGCAGGCAGTGATTCAAATTATAATTACTTTCCATCAAAGAACACTTTAAAACTTGAATGCTGATCACTTCCTAAAACAAAAAGAAACAAATATTATAGGATACACTTGGTATTTTCATGAACACTCAGTAGCAAAACAGTGTCAGGGCAATGGTGGGATGAGTCATGGCATGGCATATATATTACATCCATGTAAATTACACTGAACATGGGTTCGAAATGTGTTGAAATTAGTCTTTTGCAAATATCTTGAAATCCATTGGTTTTAGGACATAATAATGTATTACCGACCCCCCATAATGTGGCAATTCCGGACATTTTGAATGGTCACATGACCTTCTAGGCCGAACGGTTCCGGAGATACAGCGGTGGTAATTGGTAGTTCTTCGCTAAAAAGGGGGCGTGGCCATTTTGCCAATTTCGCCGTCAGTGGCAAATGTGTTACCAAGCAAACATTGATCAGTGACCTTCAATTAGTTGATTTCTGAAGAGTTTAGCTCTGGACATAAAAGTGCATACATAACCAGCATGAGCTACTAGAGTAGATGGCCTGGGGGTAAAAACTGTTTGTCAGTCTACGAGTTCTTGCTTTCACACTCCTGTAGCGTCTGCCAGATGGTAGGAGCATGAATAGTCTGTGTTGTGGGTGTGTTTGGTCCCTGATGACACTCTGTGCCCTTTTTGTGACCCGGGTGTTGTAAATGTCCTGTAGTGGGGGAAGGACAGCTCCACAGATGAACTATGCCATTTTAATTACACGCTGGAGAGCCTTTCTGTCATGAGTTGTGCAGTTCCCGTACCACACAGTGATGGAATTTGTCAGGACGCTCTCCCCACTGTGCACCTGTAGAAGTTGCTGAGGAGTTTGGTGGACAGTCCGAATTTCCTCAGCTTCCTCAGGAAGAAGAGTCTCTGTTGAGCCTTCTTGATGGTCTGCTGTGTGTTGTGTGTCCAGGTGAGATCTTCACTGATGTGAGTTCCGAGGAATTTAAATGTTTTCACCCTCTCCACCTGTGTCCCGTCGATGTGCAGCAAGGCGTGCTGGTCTCTCCTCCTCTTCCTCGGGTCAATAATCATCTCCTTGGTCTTCTCAGCATTCAAGGAGAGGTTATTTTCCTGGCACCAGGAGACCAGCTGAGCCACCTCCTCCCTGTAGGCTCTCTCATCTCCGCCGGTGATCAGCCCAATGACAGTGGTGTCGTCAGCGAACTTGATGATGGAAGTGCTACTCTGGGAGGGGGTGCAGTCGTAGGTGAAGAGGGTGTACAGGAGTGGACTGAGCACACAGCCTTGGAGGGGTCCCTGTGCTCACTATCTTGGTGCTGGATGTTCTGGTACTGACTCTGACAGCCTGGGGTCTGTTTGTGAGAAAGTCCAGGACCCAGCAGCAGAGGGAGGATATCAATCCAAGGGTGGAGAGCTTCTCAGTCAGTCTGCTGGGGATGACAGTGTTGAAGGCTGAACTGTAGTCCACAAACAGCATTTGAACATAGGTGTCCTTGTGTTCCAGGTGTGACAGGGCTGTGTGGATGGCTGCATTGACGGCATCGTCAGTTGAACGGTTCTGACGATATGCAAATTGGAGGGGGTCTAGTTACCAAATACTTGTTGTATTAGTTGTATTAGTACTGCTTACTAATACCAGTAAGCAGGTTTGGTTTATATAAATAAGTAACATGGGAAAAACTAGTAGTTTGTCCTATTAAAGGTATTTTCAGTCATTTTGGTTCAATTCGGTCCTTCCTATTAGTGGTCCCATCAAAGCCACACCTCCAAAACACATGCAAGTGCTTGCTGAATGAAGCCGTATCCTAGTCATGATAATAGCCAGTTATTGATCAGCCACCTTGCCCTGACAGGTTGGATGATGGTGGTACACTCAGGGTTCTCCAGAAAATCTGAAATAGCTGGCTATGAAAAAAAAAAATAGTAGGGGGCTCTGGAATTAGCGGCGGCAAAGGTATGCTAATGCGGGGGGCATACCCCCCCCCAGAAAATGTTTTAATTTACATGCCTTCTGGTGGCTTCTGATGCATTCTCAGATAATAAATTACTAACCAGTTCCCTGTAACATACTTGCAAAATATGTATGAAATTTCCCTCCAGATGTGTGCGTGTGCTTGGCTTTCTCAGTTACCCTCTGTAGTACGCTGCCTGGCTCTGTAACATAACTACATGGTGAGCTTATTTGGTGCATGTGTAATATACTTGATGTCCTTCTGGTGGGGTATTGTGGACTGTATAGTTTTAATTTCAGCATAAATATTTGCACACCATTAGTTATTTGCACTTGCACTTTATCAGTATGAATAAGGGACCAGACATCTCTATGGGAACTTAGACAATCCAGGTAGCTTCTGGATATGGAAATAATTCTTAGATATGAAAATATTAATTATGTTTTATATGTACAAACCTGGCGGCATGGTGGTGTAGTGGTTAGCGCTGTCGCCTCACAGCAAGAAGGTCTGGGTTCGAGCCCCGTGGCCGGCGAGGGCCTTTCTGTGTGGAGTTTGCATGTTCTCCCCGTGTCCGCGTGGGTTTCCTCCGGGTGCTCCGGTTTCCCCCACAGTCCAAAGACATGCAGGTTAGGTTAACTGGTGACTCTAAATTGAGCGTAGGTGTGAATGTGAGTGTGAATGGTTGTCTGTGTCTGTGTGTCAGCCCTGTGATGACCTGGCGACTTGTCCAGGGTGTACCCCGCCTCTTGCCCATAGTCAGCTGGGATAGGCTCCAGCTTGCCTGCGACCCTGTAGAACAGGATAAAGTGGCTAGAGATAATGAGATGAGATGTACAAACCTGTAGAAAACATAGACTTTATTTGGCCCGCAGAAGGTTTTAGTTTCTTCTTTGGTGGCATTTTGTGAAAACCGAGTGAAATCATCTGCAACAACCACCAACTGTGTCTTTACCGTCTGCTACGGTGTGGTCACATGGTCCGGCTTAGCCAATCATAGCGTGAGAATCGATCAATAAGTATGGCATCGCTTCCAGTCATGCTAGACCCAAATTGAAGACAATTTCATGGTGAAATAATTGGATTTGCAGCAAATTATGGGCAGCAAAGACGATATAAATTGCTTGAACATTTGAAAGGCAAGGTTTTTTTTTTTTTTTTCCGGGATCAAGTAGCTGGTGCAGACCGTCTGTGTAGGCGGAGAAAACCACCGGTCGCCGGTGCTTATGGACATTTCTGTACACGTCTTTTTTGTTTGTTTGTTTTGGGTTTATTTTTAACTATCGTTTACAGCCTGGTGTGCAAGAGAGACCATAAACTTACCAACTACTTTATTATTAACACCATTATAATGACATAAAATCATGTCGATACAGGTTTAGTTAATGCTCACATCAGACACCGAGTTGGGAAAATAAGATTTTTAAGAGTGTTTGGTTTTCTGCTGTTCTATCTCAAGGCTTAACGTGTCATGCTGTGCATTCTGAGATGCTTTCCTGCTAACAGTGGTTGTAAAGGATGCGTATGGTCAGCTCCTCTGACCTCTCTCATTAACAAGGGGTTTCTGTGTGCAGAACTGTCTCTCACTGGAAGGTTTGGGGTTTTTTTAAGTTTATATCTCGTGTTGCAGCTGACACAATGGGAATACTGAGCAAAACGTGGAGCTCACTGATTAAAAACCAACCACACAAACAAATATTCATCGAAACATTCAAAATGAGACCTGCAGTACTGTTCCATGCTTCCATTGTGTGTGTGTGTGTGTGTGTGTGTGTGCGTCACCAGGCTTGAAAAACTAGACCCGTTCAGAATTTTGTAATTTCACAAGAGCGACCTTGTGTTTTTTAAGAAGCACATTTTTCATTCCATTTGGCATTTCAGTTCAGGGGTATGGCACATTCGCACCATAAATGTCTTCTGAGTGGCATTAAAAGATGAAGAAAGACGTTTTGTGCAGATTACCTCAGTCCCCAGGTGGAATGCTGATCGAGGAGCGCTTAATGAAAACGCCACACTGTTCATCTTGGAGGAAGCAGGCACTTTAAGAGAGACAGGGACTTGAGGAATTTACTGAAAACTGTATTTATGGGGAACAAATATTTACACTACATACAGTCCTGTGCAAAAGTCTTCGACACCCTGGTTTTTTTTCATACAAACTTTATGGATTTCTATTTTATGACTTCTACATTATCGAGTCAGTACACAAATATTCTAGAGTCCAAAACGTTCGTTTCATTTTCCAGCACAAAATTAAATGTTACAGAAAAAAAATGTTTGTATCTGAGCAGCATATTCCACAAAAGAGCACTTTTCAGATTAAAAAAGAAAACATAATGAAGGCTGCTGGGTTTTGGTGCAAAATTACGAAGTGAGTGTGACAGTCAAAGTGTCCAGAAGAACTGTGGCTGGTTCTGGAAGATGCTCAGTAAAACCTACAGATCATTTCCGCATAAAACTGCACTCACTGGACCTGAGACTACTATTTTGTTTTGTTTTTTTAAAGCAAAGGGTCGTCTCACACCAAATACTGACTTTGTTTCATGTATGGCTTACTGATTACTCTTTATAGTATTTTTATGACGTGGAAACATTTCATTTCATTATTTTTAAGCCATTTTTTGGTCTACAGCATTTCTTTCCATGTGCCTAAGATGTTTTTTGCACACTACTGTATATACCAGTGGTGTGATAAGGTGCAATATTGAACATGTGCAACATTATCAGTGATGTCGGTGGTGATTTTGACCTGAGTTTGTACTTCAGAGGTAAAGTCTGTCGCAACAAAAGGACAACTTTCTTGTTAAAGCTGTTTATATACTGTGTGATTTTCCAGCTGTTGTTTAAAATGATACTTTTATACTTTTCACGCTGTATAAAATCTTGGATGAAATTTACAACAGATTGTGTGATAAAATGAGTTCTATATTTAACAGTTATTCCACGAAACCGAGTCGTACATGAGCTGATATCGGCTATAAGCCGTGCACGACGAGATTGAGTGGAATAACTGCTTTATTCTATCCTCATTCACTGGATTTTGAGAAACGGAGCATTTTTATTTTTTGCAAATTTGATAAACTTTATACAAAATGTCCGACAAAATAATTTCCACTTAGAATGTAAATGAGCTGGCGAAATCTCATCTCATCTCATCTCATTATCTCTAGCCGCTTTATCCTTCTACAGGGTCGCAGGCAAGCTGGAGCCTATCCCAGCTGACTACATGCGAAAGGCGGGGTACACCCTGGACAAGTCGCCAGGTCATCACAGGGCTGACACATAGACACAGACAACCATTCACACTCACATTCACACCTACGCTCAATTTAGAGTCACCAGTTAACCTAACCTGCATGTCTTTGGACTGTGGGGGAAACCGGAGCACCCGGAGGAAACCCATGCGGACACGGGGAGAACATGCAAACTCCACACAGAAAGGCCCTCGCTGGCCCCGGGGCTCGAACCCGGACCTTCTTGCTGTGAGGCGACAGCGCTAACCACTACACCACTGTGCCACCTAGCTGGCGAAATGACAAGAGCAATTTGTGAAAAATGCTATAATAATACAGGGTGTTTCAAAAAATTTGATATTATTTGAGATGTAAATATCCCAGAAACTACATAGTCGAGGCAAATGAAACTGAACAGGCTTAATGTTGAGCAATATAAGATTTAATCCTCAAAATCTGAATGAGAAATTCAAAGGTATGTGGATTCCATGAACGATTTCACAAATTTTCAATATTTGCGAACCTGCTCACTCGACCGTCTCTTCCGATGCTGGTGGTCGTCCAGATCCTTTTGTCCTGCACACACAGCCTTCTTCTTTGAACTTTTTGTGCCGTGTCCAATTCTGCATTGCAGTTGGTGCATTTTTCGAGAATTCTCTCATAAGCAGAGCATTTTTTAACATGGTCTCCCAGTGGCCAGATTTGGCCTCCTAGTCAATGCCAAACCAGCTTCACTGGGAGACCAAATTTTCAACCAAGTTATGTCTTATCATTTGGTTCAATCAGTTGCAATTAATTAACCAAGTACCATGTAAGTATACATTTAACAAGGAAAACTTGGCACTGCATTAACTATGTTGATATTATGCTGGCTGAAACGAGGATTCGTAATGCGGCAATTTGCATCACAGAATATGCCGCAGCGGTGCAGCCGCATGGACTCTGGGGCCTGTGATTGTATTGCCCAGACCAGTTGGTCTCCTAGTGGAAAATCCTTAAAAAATGCTCTGCTCATAAGTGCACGCTGTACAGTCTTGTTCGACTGTGTTTGAGCGTATTCTAACACACAACGCCTTTTCTTTTCCAGTGAATGGTATTTCTATACCTAAAAAGATAAAAATAAAAAACATTAAACATAAAATTTTGACCTGTTTCCACACCTGCTGTTAAAATTTGAGGTCAATTGAACGAGAATTGGTGAAGTTATTAGATTGTGAAATGATATCAAATTTTTTGAAACACCCTGTAATTCTTGAAAAAAAAAAGTTCTTACCATCAAATACTTTTATTCTATATTTTGTTGCTTTTTTGAGGTTTTGTTTTTGAGTAGCGTTTTTATTTCGTCCTCGGTTGGTTCAGCAACATGATCTGCCATTTTGTTTTTCTCTACTCACGGTATATGAGCTGATATCCTAGTAGTAGGGCCAGTCAGAACGCAGGATTGCTCATATCCAGTGAATGTGGATAGAATAAATCAGTTTATAGGCTGAAGATCCTCTAAAGATAGATGACTGTGTTTCTGCGTCCATCATCAGTCAGCACGCTCCAGGCTCACATCTCAATACAAGCAGTCTTTAAACTGAGCTTGATGCAGTAAAGTTATTTCGTTTTCCTTTTCACCATCGTCACTACCGTATTTGTAGCTGTCCTGTGAGTTTTGGGTAATCTTAATCCGTTCTCCTCTTGGCGGCTTTTATATGAGTATCGTAGCAGCGATCACACAAAGATTTTAATTAGAAGCAATTTTTGGACCCTGCCGCAATTTCTTGTCATCTGTCTTTGGTTGGAATGTGCACGTTATACACAGCTCACAACAAAAGGTTTCTTTCAAGCTGAGTGATTTTTATCTATGTTAATTGGTCCAAAATTCATGCAATTTAAACTTTTGTATTAAATTTGAAGGCAGCATCAGATGTATTTTTCTCAGTCCCATAATTCTGTTTACTGAATAAAATCTCTGTAAAGTTTTGAAAGACAGGAACAGAAGAACTGTCCCCCTGACAAAGTACAACCCCGATTCCAAAAAAGTTGGGACAAAGTGCAAATTGTAAATAAAAACGGAATGCAATAATTTACAAATCTCAAAAACTGATATTGTATTCACAACAGAACATAGACAACATATCAAATGTCGAAAGTGAGACATTTTGAAATTTCATGCCAAATACTGGCTCATTTGAAATTTCATGACAGCAACACATCTCAAAAAAGTTGGGACAGGGGCAATAAGAGGCTGGAAAAGTTAAAGGTACAAAAAAGGAACAGCTGGAGGACCAAATTGCAACTCATTAGGTCAATTGGCAATAGGTCATTAACATGACTGGGTATAAAAAGAGCATCTTGGAGTGGCAGCAGCTCTCAGAAGTAAAGATGGGAAGAGGATCACCAATCCCCCTAATTCTGCGCCGACAAATAGTGGAGCAATATCAGAAAGGAGTTCGACAGTGTAAAATTGCAAAGAGTTTGAACATATCATCATCTACAGTGCATAATATCATCAAAAGATTCAGAGAATCTGGAAGAATCTCTGTGCGTAAGGGTCAAGGCCAGAAAACCATACTGGGTGCCCGTGATCTTCGGGCCCTTAGACGGCACTGCATCACATACAGGCATGCTTCTGTATTGGAAATCACAAAATGGGCTCAGGAATATTTCCAGAGAACATTATCTGTGAACACAATTTACCGTGCCATCCGCCGTTGCCAGCTAAAACTCTATAGTTCAAAGAAGAAGCCGTATCTAAACATGATTCAGAAGCGCAGACGTCTTCTCTGGGCCAAGGCTCATTTAAAATGGACTGTGGAAAACTGTTCTGTGGTCAGACGAATCAAAATTTGAAGTTCTTTATGGAAATCAGGGACGCCGTGTCATTCGGACTAAAGAGGAGAAGGACGACCCAAGTTGTTATCAGCGCTCAGTTCAGAAGCCTGCATCTCTGATGGTATGGGGTTGCATTAGTGCGTGTGGCATGGGCAGCTTACACATCTGGAAAGACACCATCAATGCTGAAAGGTATATCCAGGTTCTAGAGCAACATATGCTCCCATCCAGACGACGTCTCTTTCAGGGAAGACCTTGCATTTTCCAACATGACAATGCCAAACCACATACTGCATCAATTACAGCATCATGGCTGTGTAGAAGAAGGGTCCGGGTACTGAACTGGCCAGCCTGCAGTCCAGATCTTTCACCCATAGAAAACATTTGGCGCATCATAAAACGGAAGATACGACAAAAAAGACCTAAGACAGTTGAGCAACTAGAATCCTACATTAGACAAGAATGGGTTAACATTCCTATCCCTAAACTTGAGCAACTTGTCTCCTCAGTCCCCAGACGTTTACAGACTGTTGTAAAGAGAAAAGGGGATGTCTCACAGTGGGAAACATGGCCTTGTCCCAACTTTTTTGAGATGTGTTGTTGTCATGAAATTTAAAAATCACCTAATTTTTCTCTTTAAATGATGCATTTTCTCAGTTTAAACATTTGATATGTCATCTATGTTCTATTCTGAATAAAATATGGATTTTTGAAACTTCCACATCATTGCATTCCGTTTTTATTTACAATTTGTATTTTGTCCCAACTTTTTTGGAATCGGGGTTGTAAAATGCTTACAAGTAAGTCTTTTTTTTTCAATACAAGATCCTGATAATACTAAAAAACAAAATAAGGGTGAATTACTGTAATAAGGAGATTTAATATCCACACGCCTAATTAGTACATTTTTATATTTCCAAACAACATTAAATTAATGTACGTCAGCGTAAATGACAACCAGGGCAATTTACAAACATCAGTATTCAATAAACATGAATATTCATATTCACACTTCTACTTTCAAAGTCAAGTCATCGTAAAACTTTCATTATAAGCTTATTACAGCTTTAATTATAAATGAGGGATGATTTATGCAGATTGTCACAGCCATGAGGGAGTAACGATGATTGAGAAGTGTTTAATGAAAAACCAGCATGCACATGGACTCGGGACTGTCAAAGAAGCGTCTGCAGCATGCTTTTAATAAATGCAAGTCCTTTAGCTTCATACAGCTAACTACAGAATTAACGGCACCCTTCCAAAGATATTACACACTCACTCACTGATTTTCTTCACACTCACGCTAATGTTGAGCACCCATAACGTAAAAAGCACATTTTAGACACAGCGCATTTGCATTTGAAAAAAATGAAAGTGCACAGAAAGCTGAGAGCATAAAATGAATGATGAGAGCAAACGTGATGGGTGGAAATTATTTCACTCACTTCTATACCAATAAAAATATTCATTAATACATAAGATTGGAGATAAAGAGTTTTAATTGTCATTCTAGCCACAGTGTGGAGTAGAACAAAATATCATTCTCCAAGGCTCTGACATTAGAGGCCATTGGTTTTTCCCAAATTTCAAGATTTTCATGAATACCAAATTATTGGCGTAAACTCTCATACACTCTCAGAAAACAAAGTATATTTTTGTACCTTAAAGGGCACACCAGCTTGTCACTGGATCAGTACTCTCTAAGGTACAGTACTTACTGTATTTGTCCCATTTATATACTGATTGGGAATAGATATGTACCTTTTTTTAACACTCAAAAGGTCCACATGGAGTCCAATAATGAGCCTCAGGGGGTACATTAGTGTAGCTTGTACCTTGGGGACAGAAATGGACCCCTACCGTACCCCTATTTCTGACAGTGTATGACTGATTTTACAAATAAATCAATTCCTATCCACCTTAATAAATGAGGCCCACTGATTGAAATTTATCACTTAAACAAATAGAGAAGATATTTACCCATCATAAATACTCATCTCATCTCATCTCATCTCATCATCTCTAGCCGCTTTATCCTGTTCTACAGGGTCGCAGGCAAGCTGGAGCCTATCCCAGCTGACTACGGGCGAAAGGCGGGGTACACCCTGGACAAGTCGCCAGGTCATCACAGGGCTGACACACAGACACAGACAACCATTCACACTCACATTCACACCTACGGTCAATTTAGAGTCACCAGTTAACCTAACCTGCATGTCTTTGGACTGTGGGGGAAACCGGAGCACCCAGAGGAAGCCCACGCGGACACGGGGAGAACATGCAAACTCCGCACAGAAAGGCCCTCGCCGGCCACGGGGCTCGAACCCGGACCTTCTTGCTGTGAGGCGACAGCGCTAACCACTACACCACCGTGCCACCCCATCATAAATACTCATAAGAAATTCTTTTTTCGTATTTTCTTAGCATAAATATATTGACATTTATAAACCATCTTTGTCTTTTTTTGTATTCATACACGTATGTTTATAAATACCGTATCACCTGGAGCTCACAGCACAGCTAATTTACATTTAATGATTTAATGATGCCCACAAAACTCACGTCCAAAATCACTCACTCGTTCACTACTCCCTACTCACTATCTAAGGAATTCTATATAGACGACTATATAGTGAGCTCTTTAGTCATCTCATCTCATTATCTCTAGCCGCTTTATCCTTCTACAGGGTCGCAGGCAAGCTGGAGCCTATCCCAGCTGACTACGGGTGAAAGGCGGGGTACACCCTGGACAAGTCGCCAGGTCATCACAGGGCTGACACATAGACACAGACAACCATTCACACTCACATTCACACCTACGGTCAATTTAGAGTCACCAGTTAACCTAACCTGCATGTCTTTGGACTGTGGGGGAAACCGGAGCACCCAGAGGAAACCCACACGGACAGAACATGCAAACTCCACACAGAAAGGCCCTCGCCGGCCCCGGGGCTCGAACCCAGGACCTTCTTGCTGTGAGGCGACAGCGCTAACCACTACACCACCGTGCCGCCCGAGCTCTTTAGTAAAATGGAAAAAAAAATAAAAAATTTTCAGACACTACTCGGCCGCGCCATTATTTACGTCATTACTGTCGCACAATTAAAACGTACCAGATCAGTTGGCTGGTGGGTTTTCAAAATAATAAATATATGCATGTGTTTATGTGATAAACCCATATTATACTGAGCGCATTTCCCACATTAATAAATACAAAGTACTTTGTGTCTGCTGCATCTTTCAGTTCTTTTAAATCAAGGCTGAATACTTTCTTCTTCACCGCTGCCTTTTATTAAATCAAATTTGCGGCTTTTGATTAATTCCTCGTTCTGCACTGTCACTTTTATTCTTGCATTTTATCTTTCTTATTCTGTTTTAGCTTATTTTTTATTATCTTACTATTTTTTAATATTGCAATATTTTTATTTTTAATATTGCTTGATTAGTGACCATCAGTTGTACACTGCTTTTCACGGTGCATTGTGGGATACTATGAGTCTACTATATAGGGTGTAATAATTCTCACTATACATTCAGACAGTGCTACAAAATGGCAAACTCACTATATAGTCCACTATATAGTGAGTAGTGAGTGATTTCGGACACAGCAACAGGCAGAGGCCCAGAAAAATAAAAATCAAAGTTCACAGGAAACTGAAAATGACTAAATGGGAAAAAGAGAGGTACTTAAATTTTCTAGTAATGCAGCTCAGCCATTGCAGCGTGTCGGCTACCACTTACACTACCGTTCAAAAGTTTGGGGTCACTTTGAAATGTCCTTATTTTTGAAAGAAAAGCACTGTTCTTTTCAATGAAGATCACTTTAAACTAATCAGAAATCCACTCTATACATTGCTAATGTGGTAAATGACTATTCTAGCTGCAAATGTCTGGTTTTTGGTGCAATATCTCCATAGGTGTATAGAGGCCCATTTCCAGCAACTCTCACTCCAGTGTTCTAATGGTACAATGTGTTTGCTCATTGCCTCAGAAGGCTAATGGATGATTAGAAAACCCTTGTACAATCATGTTAGCACAGCTGAAAACAGTTTAGCTCTTTAAAGAAGCTATAAAACTGACCTTCCTTTGAGCAGATTGAGTTTCTGGAGCATCACATTTGTGGGGTCGATTAAATGCTCAAAATGGCCAGAAAAATGTCTTGACTATATTTTCTATTCATTTTACAACTTATGGTGGTAAATAAAAGTGTGACTTTTCATGGAAAACACAAAATTGTCTGGGTGACCCCAAACTTTTGAACAGTAATGTATGCTAAACCTTATTCCTTTTATAGGGTGCCATTATTTTTGTCCTAACCAAATGGTCTTCTCAGCTCATCTCATTATCTCTAGCCGCTTTATCCTGTCCTACAGGGTCACAGGCAAGCTGGAGCCTATCCCAGCTGACTACGGGCGAAAGGCGGGGTACACCCTGGACAAGTCGCCAGGTCATCACAGGGCTGACACATAGACACAGACAACCATTCACACTCACATTCACACCTACGGTCAATTTAGAGCCACCAATCAGCCTAACCTGCATGTCTTTGGGAGAAACCGGAGCACCCGGAGGAAACCCACGCGGACACGGGGAGAACATGCAAACTCCGCACAGAAAGGCCCTCGCCGCCACGGGGCTCGAACCCGGACCTTCTTGCTGTGAGGTGACAGCGCTAACCACTACACCACCATGCTGCCCCAAGGAAACTCTGTTGTTGCCAAATATTATTTTTGGACATATGTAAAATCTTTTGATCATCACGTTTTCACTGGTGAAAAACTGGAAAGATTTCGACACCAAATGCCAGATGGATGGTGACAGAAGTCGGGTAATAGATATTAAAAAAAAAGAATCATAAATGCTGACAATATCATTAACCACAATTAGAGCTGTAATAAAGTAACTTTCAAAACTACCCGTTAAAAAATGTATTGGAATTGAACTCGTTATTATACTGTGCATATTAATGCTGTTTTTTTGGCTGGTGCTTCATGTGAAGATTAATATCCTCATGAATTCTGTTAAGTACCGGGATATTTCAACCTAAGATCTGCTTGCCTCTGCCGGTAGAGTAAGACTTGGTCATACATTAATCTCCACAAGCCAATGATCCCAGCAATACTTCCAACTCAACACAAAATGATTGCTGTAGACAAAATCAGTGGTTCATAAAGACCATCTCAGTTTCTGCATTTGAACTGTGTGGTCTGAATTGAAGCTGGACAATTCATGTGCACAAACCTAAAAATATAGAGTCCATGATCATCTAAAAGTGCCTCAAAGCTTGTTAGGTAGACATTCAGTGCTGTTATTCTCACCTGCTGTGTTTAAATAAAACAATATTACTGGGTTTAAAATATCACAAATTTTCATGTAGGGTGCCAAAACTTATTGAGTGGAAAGTACATCTCTGTGGACTTGTTCAGAATAATTCCAATTTACTTTAAATTATTTTACATTTTTCATTCTTTTGTTTTTATATGAAACGTCAACTTTCTTTTGTCCGAGGCCCCCATTCAGTGCACATCGACGCAAGTCCTGCTGTTTTCTTGTGTTCCTGCACTGATGGCTCTGACAGGTGTACATGGTTTATGGTTATTTAGCACAGAAGTCTTTTAGCACAAATCCAAAGTCTCTTAGCACAAATCCAAAGTCTTTTAGCACAAATCTTTTAGCACAAGATCTAAAGTCTTTTAGCACAAATCCAAAGCCTTTTAGCACAAATCCAGTCTTTTAGCACAAATCCAAAGTCTTTTAGCACAAATCTTTTAGCACAAATCCAAAGTCTTTTAGCACAAATCTTTTAGCACAAATCCAAAGCCTTTTAGCACAAATCCAAAGTCTTTTAGCACAAGATCTAAAGTCTTTTAGCACAAATCCAAAGACTTTTAGCACAATATCCAAAGTCTTTTAGCACAAGATCCAAAGTCTTTTAGCACAAGATCCAAAGCCTTTTAGCACAAGATCTAAAGTCTTTTAGCACAAATCCAAAGCCTTTTAGCACAAGATCCAAAGTCTTTTAGCACAAGATCCAAAGCCTTTCAGCACAAGATCCAAAGTCTTTTAGCACAAATCCAAAGTCTTTTAGCACAAATATTTTAGCACAAATCCAGTCTTTTAGCACAAATCCAAAGTCTTTTAGCACAAGATCCAAAGTCTTTTAGCACAAATCCAAAGTCTTTTAGCACAAATCTTTTAGCACAAATCCACAGTCTTTTAGCACAAATCCAAAGCCTTTTAGCACAAGATCCAAAGTCTTTTAGCACAAGATCCAAAGCCTTTTAACACAAGATCCAGTCTTTTAGCACAAATCTTTTAGCACAAATCCAAAGTCTTTTAACACAAATCCAAAGCCTTTTAGCACAAAATCCAAAGTCTTTTAGCACAAGATCTAAAGTCTTTTAGCACAAATCCAAAGACTTTTAGCACAAGATCTAAAGCCTTTTAGCACAAGATCCAAAGTCTTTCAGCACAAGATCCAAAGTCTTTCAGCACAAGAGCCAAAGTCTTTTAGCACAAGATCCAAAGTCTTTTAGCACAAGATCCAGTCTTTTAGCACAAGAGCCAAAGTCTTTTAGCACAAGATCTAAAGTCTTTTAGCACAAATCCAAAGACTTTTAGCACAAGATCTAAAGCCTTTTAGCACAAGATCCAAAGTCTTTCAGCACAAGATCCAAAGTCTTTCAGCACAAGATCCAAAGCCTTTTAGCACAAGATCCAAAGTCTTTTAGCACAAATCCAAAGTCTTTTAGCACAAATCCAAAGTCTTTTAGCACAAATCCAAAGCCTTTTAGCACAAATCCAAAGACTTTTAGCACAAAATCCAAAGTCTTTTAGCACAAATCTTTTAGCACAAGATCTAAAGTCTTTTAGCACAAATCCAAAGCCTTTTAGCACAAATCTAGTCTTTTAGCACAAATCCAAAGCCTTTTAGCACAAATCCAAAGTCTTTTAGAACAAATCCAAAGACTTTTAGCACAAGATCCAAAGCCTTTTAGCACAATATCCAAAGTCTTTTAGCACAAGATCCAAAGCCTTTTAGCACAAGATCCAGTCTTTTAGCACAAATCTTTTAGCACAAATCCAAAGTCTTTTAACACAAATCCAAAGCCTTTTAGCACAAGCTCTAAAGTCTTTTAGCACAAGATCCAAAGTCTTTTAGCACAAATCCAAAGACTTTTACAATAAATCCAAAGTCTTTTAGCACAAGATCCAAAGCCTTTTCGCACAAGATCTAAAGCCTTTTAGCACAAGATCTAAAGCCTTTTAGCACAAGGTCTAAAGCCTTTTAGCACAAGATCCAAAGTCTTTTAGCACAAATCTAAAGCCTTTTAGCACAAGGTCTAAAGCCTTTTAGCACAAGATCCAAAGTCTTTTAGCACAAATCTAAAGCCTTTTAGCACAAGGTCTAAAGCCTTTTAGCACAAGATCCAAAGTCTTTTAGCACAAATCTTTTAGCACAAATCCAGTCTTTTAGCACAAATCCAAAGTCTTTTAGCACAAGATCCAAAGTCTTTTAGCACAAATCCAAAGTCTTTTAGCACAAATCTTTTAGCACAAATCCACAGTCTTTTAGCACAAATCCAAAGCCTTTTAGCACAAGATCCAAAGTCTTTTAGCACAAGATCCAAAGCCTTTTAGCACAAGATCCAGTCTTTTAGCACAAATCTTTTAGCACAAATCCAAAGTCTTTTAACACAAATCCAAAGCCTTTTAGCACAAGATCTAAAGTCTTTTAGCACAAATCCAAAGCCTTTTAGCACAAAATCCAAAGTCTTTTAGCACAAGATTCAAAGCCTTTTAGCACAAGAGCCAAAGTCTTTTAGCACAAATCCAAAGACTTTTACAATAAATCCAAAGTCTTTTAGCACAAGATCCAAAGTCTTTTAGCACAAGATCCAAAGCCTTTTAGCACAAGATCTAAAGCCTTTTAGCACAAGATCTAAAGCCTTTTAGCACAAGGTCTAAAGCATTTTAGCACAAGATCCAGTCTTTTAGCACAAGATCTAAAGCCTTTTAGCACAAATCCAAAGACTTTTAGCACAAGATCCAAAGTCTTTTAGCACAAGATCCAAAGCCTTTTCGCACAAGATCCAAAGTCTTTTAGCACAAGTTCTAAAGTCTTTGAGCACAACTCTAAGTTCTTTAGCATAAGCTCCAAGAACACTTAATCTTTATTATGAATACTTACTGATCATGTTTAAAGATGTTTGATGGATATTTTTCTGAAGGCTACCGAGATTCCCATCAAAAATGGATGATTTTAAATAAGGTTTTTTTTTAGAAGTTGATAGCATTGAACAAAAAGGAAATATTGAAATCAAATATAAACATGCTGCAATTAAATGAATTTCCCTGTAAACTCGCCACAGTTTCGAGACTTCTCTTGATGATCAAACAACCCTTACATGTTAGCCTAATCTCTTCTTCTTCATCATCTTCTTGCTTCACGATTGGCGTATTATAAACAATTGATATATTAATTTCGGTTGTTTTCTCATTCCTGAATATTTATATTGCACTTTTATTTAATTGCCATTCATTCTAGGATACTTTAGTGGAAGTTTCTTTCGTTTGTTCACGTATCACAACTGTTGGTTACTAAGGAGACATGATTCTCATTTTTCTCATTGAAATTGGTCTTTTTTCGGTTGAAGACTTTGTAGTTTTATTAGTCAAATACTTATGAAAACAGTAATATGTGATATCAAATGGACTTTTAAAGAAGGTGGATTTACGTTGCATTCATGGTCCAAGAATGTTCAAACTGCAAAGATTTGGACACGTTTTGCGAGAAGTTCATGGGCACATTGGGCGCTTACAAAGTGGTCTCTCCTCTGTTCTGCACATTTTACTGAGGACTCGTATGAGACCTCTGATCTGTTGAGGAGCATTGGCTATAAGCCTGTATTGAAAGAGGGTGCAGTACCAACAATTAAAAGAAAAGAAAACTACAAGAAAAGGAAAGTAAGTTCAGTTGCACCAGTTCTCCCGGAGTGTGAGCTGAGGGTTGTTAATAAAACCTGGGATGGAACAGGATGGGACATGACATATTATCGCTCGGGCAGTGACCTCCCCACGGTTGTTGCTAAAACTGGTGATGTCCCGTCCCAGGTTTTAGTAATTGCCTGAGCCAAGCAGTAATGGCGGAGTACTCAGTATGGAGAAAATGGAGAATGAGTGGGGCAGCCTTCTGATTTCTCCGCTGGATATTCTTGCCTCAGCAGTAATATCTCACCCTTATGTGGAAGAAACGAATGAACAGAGAACTGAATGAACAACTGAAAGTCAAATTGTTTCAAAACAATCGGCCACAAGATCGGCCTTCAAGAAGCGAGAACACAGACGGGTAAGCTCCGACTCTCATTTGGATACAAAACAACAAAAACAACATGTTGTTTACCTGCATTTAGATTAATACATGTAACTTGTATTGTGTGTTTAAGTTACCGGTATGAGATTATTTAATTTGCTTCAGAATGTGATTGTCTCAGTTCATCTGATTATTTAATTAGCCTTTTACATTTTATCAGTGAAAATGCATGCTTGTACATGTATGTTGCATAAATTATAACATCCATCCTGTTTTAATGAGAGTCAACCCACAATCAGTGAAGTCAAATCAGTCTTAGTTGAGCAAGTCGGTAACGGCATTTCTTACTTTCACCATAAATTTTTATTTATATGACTTTGGTCTATAGCTGTCAAAGGCCTCGGCCTTAAAACCGGTTACCGCTATGATGTCACACACTCAGGGTTGGCTGGCTCAGTAGCACAGCTCGAATGCCAAAAATATAATATTTTTTATTCCCATTTATGCAGCATAAAAGAGTCAAGGATGGAGATACTATCCACTCAAAAATTTATTTAAAATAAAGGTTCTGTGTATCTCCTTTAACATGCACAGCAGCAGAAATTCTGGCTTCCAGTCCTTAAGCAATCATAATAAACCCCTTTTTTTTTAATTGTGAGCCTAATCCAGAGTTGTAGTAAAGAACACAGAGTTGTGCTGAGACTTTAGAACTTGTGCTAAAAGACTTTTGTGCCAAATAACTGGATACCAGTATACATCATACCAGAGCATTCATATCTAAATTTATCCCCCAGTAAATTTGGCCTTGTCAGTGGATCTACATCCTGCTGGGGTCTACAGATCTCTGTCGAATACGTGGATGCTGGGAAACGAGACTGGGACGTCAGGGCTACTTATTAGCACGTCAATCAAAAGAGGAACTTCATTCTTCATGCCGCCTCCTCAGATTAGTCTCCTGATGAGACGAGGCCTGATCGATTCGCAGTTCTTCTTTGTCGAGGTGAGGCCTCCGTGATCTTTGGGGTCATCAGTGAGTGGGAGACGAGGAGAGTAAAATATGGATAACGGAAGACAAAAAGCATGCAACTAAGTACTGAATGGAGGGCATGCTTCCAAAGATTGGGGAAAAATATGGTGTAAAATAAGCTTTTCACACAATGATTCAAATTTTATGAAATGGAGAAATTACTTACCTTTCCTCTCGTTCTCAGGATTGGTAGAGAAGAGATAGGAAGAGAAATCGAGTACTGTAATTTTTAAATTAATTTCCTATAGCTTCATCCGGCCCATAATCATCTAAATGAATTTTAAATGGTGTAATATGAGCAGCTAAAATGAACAAAGCACATTACAGCAGCAGCTGCACTGAGAACTGGTTAAATAATTAATGTTAATCCTTAAATGCATGGCCGTTCCACCAGCTATTCATACTCATTGTGGGTCATTAGAGGGCTTGGTGCCTAATTCCCTCCAAAAGTATTGGAACAGTAAGGCTTTTGTGCAGTTTTTTTTTTTTCTTTTGCTGTGCACTGAATACATTTGCGTTTGGGATCAAATGATGAATATGAGACAACAGATCAGAATTTTAACTTCTTTTTTTTCCTCCTCCTGATATTCGCTAAGAACTCTGTGGTGAGTTATGCCATTATTTATGAACCAAAAAAAAAAAGTTGGCTGGGTCCTTGCTTTGAAAGCGAAGAGAGAAGGATACAGGATACTGTAGTTACTCACAAAGAATGCACTTGCAAAACACAAAAAGCTGAGGAACATGGAAGAGGTGGGTGAAAATGTGAAGACGGACTCAAAAATGTGAAAACCAGAATGCAGAAAATAAGGTCTTGTTTAGGTGGTGACCCAAGGATTCATCATGTGAGGGTTAACTTATTATATCAGCCATCCACCTTATTAATGTCCTGTAAATAGTGAGCGTATGAATGTAGGAAGAGTTAAAAAAAATTGTGCATTAGCTGAAGATACAGGATAGAAATCATACAAGCAAACAGAGATGAGCTGAAATGATGAGTGTCACCCTTTAGACTAGCTGAATAAGAGTTGGAGTATGTGATTCACACATTTGATGGCCCTCAAATCCCCCCTTCCTATACAGAATGACACAAAAATACGATTCGTGCTCTGTGAACAATGGCCAATGAGTCATCTCTCCGAGTCAAATGCTACTGCAATTTGTTCTCTTATTCTACATGCCTTTAGCGGCTCTCTGTTATTGACACTTGAATAGAAGTCAAGTACTCAGCAAATACAAACAAGGCAGTCATGATGAGATTCAAAGTTTAACAAAAGAGAGCACACCCTGGTGAAAGGTCTTACTTTAATGTTTTGCTAATATTTGGGATTGTTTTAAACTTTCTCTAAGTTCCAATTGTTCTCTCATTTATTAAAGACAAATCAGTTAGAAACATATATCTCTCACACACTCACTTTATTAGGAATACCCATCCATACACCTGCTGTTTTATGCAGGTATCTAATCAGCCAATCCCTTGACAGCAGCACAATGCATAAAATTATACAGATACAAATCAAGAGCTTCAGGTATTTAAGGTTCACTTCAAACATCCATCCATCCATCCATCCATCCATCCATCCATTATCTGTAGCTGCTTATCCTGTTCTACAGGGTCGCAGGCAAGCTGGAGCCTATCCCAGCTGACTATGGGTGAGAGGCGGGGTACACCCTGGACAAGTTGCCAGGTCATCACAGGGCTGACACAGAAGACAACCATTCACACTCACATTCACACCCACGGTCAATTTAGAGCCACCAATTAACCTAACCTGCATCTCTTTGGGCTGTAGGGGAAACCGGAGCACCCGGAGGAAACCCACACAGACACAGGGAGAACATGCAAACTCCACACAGATAGGCCCTCACCGGCTGCTGGGCTCAAATCCAGGACCTTCTTGCTGTGAGACGACAGTGCGAACCACTACACCACCGTGCCGCCCCCACTTCAAACATCAGAATGGGAAAAATTGTGATCTCAAAGTGTGACTTTCTTTCACTGTGGCATGGGTGTTGGTTTGAGTCAGATGGACTGGTTTGAGTATTTCAGAAACTGCTGATCTCCTGGGGTTTTCACACACAACAGTCTCTAGAGTTTACACAGAATGGTGCAAAAAAAAAAAACATTGAGTGAGTGAGTGAGTGACAGTTCTGTGGGTTTAAACGTCTTGTTGATAGGAGAGGTCAGAGGAAAATGCCCAGTGGTGGGTTTCCCAAAAGCCTTTTAACACTAAGGCTACATCCACACGAAAACGGCAACGAGATTTTTTTTTTTAAATATCGCGTCCACATGGGCAACAGATCACTAAAATATCAGGTTCATATGGCAACGCAACGCTTGCTGAAAATGATGCAATACACATGCCACACCTCTACGTGCGGTGTAAGACGGTCCCATCAGAGACACCAGAACAATAGAAGAAGTAGACGCATGCGCATAAACCCCTTCTACTGTAGCATCAGCCACAAAGTTTTGATTATTAATCAGTAGCGTAAAATGAAAGACGCGGAAAGAGGAATGAATGGGGGTAGATGGAAGCCGGTACGCCAACATTCTGATATCCTCCAGAATTCTTTAATGGTCCGGAATAAATTGAATGCTACACGTTGATGGATTACTTTGTTCTTCTATGCCCTTTTTGAGGAATGTATTGTCGGACTTAAACCAACATCTGAAGAGGTGAGATCGCTCCTTTTTTTTTTTTTTTCCTATTTTTGCTGGCGGGATTGTTTTTGTTTTTGGAAAGCACATGGGCGGTGCGTGGTTTGTTTATACTCAGTACTTCCGCAGTGTTTGGACTAAAGACTCTGCCCTAAGGGCTATTCTCTCACTCACTCTCTCTCTCTCTCTCTCTCTCTCACTTTGCACCATTACACAATAAATATTCACAGTGAAAATATTTTGTAAGCGTGTTTCATGAACCAAGTTATAGGATTTGTTGACAACTTGCATCGAGTTCGTTACACTTCTACCCGGTGTGAAGCACTGACAGTCATGTGGTTGTGATGTCATCATAAACAAATCCGTTCTACTCATCCAGACGACTTCGCAACGGGGCCGTTGCCAGATTTTTCCACTCTGGAACCCGTTCTCAAAAAATATCGTTTTGGGGCACCCAAAACGCCGGTGCCGTGTGGACGCCAGGCCGAAACGATAAACAATTTTATCAGATTCACCTGAATCCGTTGCCGTGTGGACAGGGCCTTAGTTGGAGAGTGTTAATTGTGCTGCTCACTCTACCATTTAACGATAATCTTTGTGCTATGATGCTTTTGGGAAACTCAGCACAGATTGGTTCAAGCTGCCAGGAAGGATATAGCAAATCACATTATCACTCTTTACAACCGTGGTGAGCAGAAAAGAGGAGATAGGTGCAGCTGATGTCGAGACACAAAAACTCCTCACAATGCATGGAGGGTTCCACCCAAAGTCCAGCACCCTGTGACTCTACAAGCCATGGAAACAGGGAAGGTGAGGATTAGTGAGTGTCAGAACCACGATCCAGGATGAAACAAGGAGCATCCATGAATATATCAGAGAGATGGAACCCCAGAATGAACTAGTAAGAGAGTGACTCAGGCAGCAGAAAATAGAGAGTGATGAAGAAGAAAAATCATGGAAGACTAAGCTTGTCCAATGGGATGTATCATTAGCAGATAGAGGAAGTGGCTGACATCAAGAAGTCCTACCAGTGGCTAGAGAAGTCTGGCTTGAAAGACAGCACAGAGGCTCTGGTCATGGCAGTACAAGAATAGGCCTGAAGCACTAGGTCCATAGAGGCAGGTGTCTACCACAGTAGACAGGACACAAGGTGCAGGCTAGTGTTGTAGTCAAGACCACCTTAACTGAGACCAAGTCATGATCACAAGACAAGACCAAGGCTTTGAGGGGTTGAGACCAAGTCAAGACGATGATGATGATGATGATGATGATGATGATGCCCTTTATTGTCACTAGTCACATGTACCAGCAAAATTAGCCGTCAACCTGTCCGTGCATATACAACATACAATTGACATAGGGTAGACAGGACAGGAAGACAGGGATAAAGATAAAAAGGAAACACAACATGAGGAGAGATAAGGAAAAAAAGAACACCCCCCACTATGCTCCTGTCAGGAGTACAGTGTGGGAACATTTAAAAACCTTGCACATAAGCACACAACAACACAAGTACACTTTAAACACGGGACTTGAGGGGGGGAATCAGGGGTAAGGGGTAAGGGGGGGAGGGGGGAGGGGAGGAGGTAATCCAGCGCAAGCAAGCAGCCGTCCGCTCCTGCAGCCATGAAGGCGCTGGTCACGCACCCGCTTGTCACACTGGGGGTAAAAATGGCGACCACGGAGAGTTAGAGAAGGAATGCGAGGAATGGGAGAGTGTCTCCTGGTAGTGACCTTCAGGGGGAAATGTTTTCTCAGCAACGGCCTGAACCAACACCGGTGCTGTCTCAGGGCGCTGAATGTCGATAAGATATGAATTGTTTGGTCTTTCCAGATGCAGTCTTTGCACGTCCACACCGCTCGTCTATATCTGTCCACTCCGTCCATTCTGTTCAAATTGATCTCCAAAAAACTTATTCCTTGCAAAGCTGAAAGCTGCTCCGAGATAACAACCATTTTGTGGTTAAAGTTCTGAATGTCCACAGTCTGAGTGCCAACAGCTTTGCCCACCACTCCAATCATATCGGGAAGCTTTGTGGGGCTTTGAACAGCTGTCACCGTTGTCTGATTTCCTCGATATACCAGGGCAATGCCTAATCCAATCAGCAAAAGTCCTGTAATCATGGTTCCGAATAGGTAGATATCTTCAATGTCCTCCACAGAAAGAATCACCAGGCACACGACCCGCCACCGCTCCCACGCGTCCATTGTGTAACCAGCCGCAAACGTTCCGGCAGGACAGACGGGTTCCCCCGAACCCAAACTTCTCGTCGAGAAAACTGTGTTAATTTCATTAGGAGACCAGTTTATCAATTCCATGCTTTTTTTTAGTTTAGAAAGTAATGTAGGAAGTGTCTCTCCAAAAAGTACAGCAGACGAGACAAGACACAGAAGCACAAGCAGGGAAAAAAAGGAGGGAGAGGGAGAGCAGAAAATGCGACCGCCTTCCGTGGAAGCACAGAGAGACCAAGACCAGGGCAGAGCAAGACCGAGTCAAGATTGCCACCAGACTAGCCTGGGTCCTATTCTGCATGAAACACGATAAAATGTGGAACATACAAACCAAAGGCACTTCTCAAATTGATCTAAAAGATCTACATGCCCTTAAAACCTCCGACATACAAACACACACTAAAAGCTTAAATAAAATTAAGCATCTTTATTCATCATGTTTACTGAAGCTTATGGACTAGTTCAAAAAGTATGACACAATAACAGATGTTTGTCCACAATGTTTCAATCATCAACCGAGGTCTGACCATCTCCACTTTTATATGTTTTTTCAAAGCAACATCCATCCATCCATCCATTATCCGTAACCGCTTATCCTGTGTAGGGTCGCAGGCAAGCTGGAGCCTATCCCAGCTGATTATGGGCAAGAGGCGGGGTACACCCTGAACAAGTTGCTAGGTCATCGCAGGGCTGACACACAGAGACAAACAACCATTCACACTCACACCTACAGTCAATTTAGAGCCACCAATTTTCCTAACCTGCATGTCGTTGGACTGTGGGGGAAACTGGAGCACCCAGAGGAAACTCAAAGCAACATCCATCCATCCATTATCTGTAGCCGCTTATCCTGTTCTACAGGGTCGCAGGCAAGCTGGAGCTTATCCCAGCTGACTATGGGCGAGAGGCGGGGTACACCCTGGACAAGTCGCCAGGTCATCACAGGACTGACACATAGACACACAACCATTCACACTCACACCTACAGTCAATTTAGAGCCACCAATTTTCCTAACCTGCATGTCTTTGGACTGTAGGGGAAACCGGAGCACCCAGAGGAAACTCAAAGCAACATCCATCCATCCATCCATCCATCCATCCATTATCTGTAGCCGCTTATCCTGTTCTACAGGGTCGCAGGCAAGCTGGAGTCTATCCCAGCTGATTATGGGCGAGAGGCGGGGTACACCCTGAACAAATCGCCAGGTCATCGCAGGGCTGACACACAGAGACAAACAACCATTCACACTCACACCCTACAGTCAATTTAGAGCCACCAATTTTCCTAACCTGCATGTCTTTGGACTGTGGGGGAAACCGGAGCACCCAGAGGAAACTCAAAGCAACATCCATCCATCCATCCATCCATCCATCCATTATCTGTAGCCGCTTATCCTGTTCTACAGGGTCGCAGGCAAGCTGGAGCCTATCCCAGCTGACTACGGGCGAAAGGCGGGGTACACCCTGGACAAGTCGCCAGGTCATCGCAGGGCTGACACACAGAGACAAACAACCATTCACATTCACACCTACGGTCAATTTAGAGCCACTAATTATCCTAACCTGCATGTCTTTGGACTGTGGGGGAAACCGGAGCACCCGGAAGGAAACTCAAAGTAACATATGATATTAAATCAAAAAGGTCATACATTCAGTGGCCAACATTACTGTTTGAAAGTTTTGGGTCACTTTGACATGTACTTTTTTCGAAAGAAAAACAAATGGAGGATTCTTTGACAAAGCAAAGTTTGAAGGTCACAATTATTATTTCAATTTAAAAAAATCATTATTTCTAACCATGTCAATGACTATATTTCCTATTCATATTGGTATATTTCCTATTCAAACTCATTTACTGTATGGTTTTATGAGAAACAAGGACATCTTGAAGTAACGCCTAAATTTTGAATGCAACTGTAGGTGTTTCTGTCATTAAAAAAAAAAAAGTTTAATTGGGAGCAGTTTCAAAAATGATGACATCATACCAACTGCAGTTGGAAAAAACTCTCCATAAGTCCAAGGTCACTATCAAGGATAAAAATTATGAAAGGGTGCGTGAGAAAACAGAGCAAATCATCAATGGTAAATGAATTTAAAGTAGATCTTGGTTGCATTTCAGAAAAATGAGGGATTGCAACATTTTGTGACCTAAACATGCACAATGGGGTCTCATTATAATGCCCCCTCTACTAAAACCCTTCTCCACTGGTGCTGAGGACAGGGACGGATCCAGCCCAAGAATCTAACAGATACACATTTGCAGAAATATTTTCACTAATTTTACCAGATCAGTATGGATTTTCACAGGGGCAAAGAGCACACCAAGCCCTTTCCAAAGAGGGCAGCCACGGCCCGCTACAACCGTGGATCGTCCTGTTATTTGCCCCAAAGCCCTGCACGAGCACGGCTCAGTGAAAACTTTAACATGAGCCCTGCCTTCAGCCGCACGTGCACCCAGGGATTTAAAAATTCATAGCTCAGCCACCCAAAGTCCTAGCCCTGCCGAACTTCACAGGCACCTCCCTTTCCCCAAGACCTTTCGAAACAGCCCGGGCATGGCCCGCTACAGCCACAGCTCGGCCCATTATTTGTGGCGAATTTCGACCTCTTTCTGGAGCATTTTATTGGTTTAACCTGGATTCTTTGTCTCAGGTCATGCTATACAAAGCATCAAGAGAATACAGGTAATTAGGTCAGGTAAGCATCACTGCTTACCACAGGTGGTCAGATCCTGAACCATTGGTCTGTTGGTTGAGCATGGCTATAGCCCATGTAGCCAGCTAGCGGTAAAGTAAACAAATGCCCTGTGACCAATGCCAAGTGATACGCATATATTTCTGACCGATGCATTGGTCTGGATCTGTCCCTGGAGGAAGCAGGGACTGACAGTACCTTCAGTGCCAAATTGTGGAGTTGTGGGAAGCTGTCATGGTTTTTAGCCCGGAAGACAAATGCATTGTCAGTGTCAGAGTCACAGATGGTATCAAAGTATTTGCTAATCTGTGTTACAATACTTGAATCCTGGGTTGAGCTGCGCTTCTTGTGTGCTTTGTGACAGGACAGAACGTGTGGGAATTTTACTGGTGGTGAATCACTGGGTGGATCCACGTTCACGTCTGCTGAGTCAGTTGCTTGTCCTTCACTGTCCATCATGTTCTCCACCTCTGAAATCAAAATGTCTGAAAAACACAACCAAATACACAAACACAATGACAGGGTTAGGTTAGGCAATGAAATTAAAACCTCATGAATTCAACTTATTTAAGGGCTAATATAGATTTGCAAATGACAAGACCATTTTGAACAGGATAAACATGAACACCAACATGTCAGTGTCTTCTTCAGTCCATCTCTGAACTTTTTCACTGACGTTGCATTTCCCCCACTGGTAACATCCAGATCTGCCCAGCTTAAGCCAAACTTTGGATTCAGCAGGGTAGCCAAAAAGTACACATTATGGTTAAAAGGTTCCTCACTTTGGCCATGTTCATTTTTGTGAACATTCCGGATAATCTTTTCACCAGAGACTGCTGAAGGGCCTTGACTAATGGCTGGCTCTGCATTTGGGTTTCCTTCATCTTGAGGAGGTGTGTATTCAAGTCCAAGACCGTTGGAACTACCATACTAATGGTAACTGATTTCTCTCCTTCCATCAATCTGTTGCCTCAAAGAATGGTGCAAGAACTGCACTCAGTTCCTTCAACTGGTTCCTCTCACGAGCACTAAAAAACACATCCTCATAGTCCTTGCTACACATTTCATTCAGGGCCTTGTGGTCTAGAGCTGTGAGAGCCTGTACTTGCTTGAAAGTGGTGCCACAAACTTGTCTCTGAATTGTGAGCTGCCATGTAGTAGTGTTGTGAACCAGGATGTTTTGGATATGGTGCAGGAGATGGCCCTAACCTCCTTCATGCCATCATTCACAACTAACTTCACAGAGTGGCCAAAGCAGGAAAGATGTTCACCTGATGACCAGGGTAATTCTGTGTCTTCCACTGAATCCATGTCCTCCCATAAGTGTTCACCATCTAAATTGTCCTTCTCACTTTCACTGTCATCAGACTGCTGTTGTGGCATGTGAATTTTGAAAGCACATTTCATACTGGCCAAGTTGTCTGTGATGATATAACTTATCTTCTGATGGATACCATACTCCTCTGTGATCTCCTCAAAGGCACAAGCAATTCACTCCTCATTATGTCCTCCTGTAAAATGTCTATAGTCCAGCAAGTAGGATTCGAGTGCAGAAGGATCCTTTGATTTGTAGCTCACATGGGAAGTCACTCCAATGAAGACAATCCAAAGATCAGCTGTTTATGACAGACGATAGGATCTCCAGCTTCTACCAGAGGCCTTTCTGGTAGAGGACCCAAGCTTAAGGAAGACCCCCCACCAGGGGGGTGAGAGGGAAGTCCATCCATCCATTATCTGTAGCCGCTTATCCTGTCCTACAGGGTTGCAGGCAAGCTGGAGCCTATCCCAGCTAACTATGGGTGAGAGGCGGGGTACACCCTGGACAAGTCGCCGGGTCATCGCAGGGCTGACACATAGACACAGACAACCATTCACACTCACACCTACGGTCAATTTAGAGCCACCAATTAGCCTAACCTGCATGTCTTTGGACTGTGGCATAAAACAGAGCACCCGGAGGAAACCCACGTGGACACAGGGAAAGCATGCAAACTCCACACAGAAAGGCCCTCGAACCCAGGACCTTCTTGCTATGAGGCGACAGTGCTAACCACTACACCACCCACGTGAGAGGAAAGTTGTTTTATAACCCCCCCACGACTGATACAAATTCCCATACTTTTAAAAATCTTTCCCAGTTTTCTACATGTAAAAATCAGTATTCGCCCATTTGCTTCGCTGTCTTAGATTCTACAAAAAACATCCTATAAACTCAAACTTAAAAAGGTTTTTTATATTAGACAGGTTAATCCTGAATTGAATAAACAAGTTCAGCACCTGGCGGCACGGTGGTGTAGTGGTTAGCACTGTCGCCTCACAGCAAGAAGGTCCGGGTTCGAGCCCCATGGCCGGCGAGGGCCTTTCTGTGCGGAGTTTGCATGTTCTCCCCGTGTCCGCGTGGGTTTCCTCCGGGTGCTTCGGTTTCCCCCACAGTCCAAAGACATGCAGGTTAGGCTAACTGGTGACTCTAAATTGACCGTAGGTGTGAATGTGAGTGTGAATGGTTGTCTGTGTCTATGTGTCAGCCCTGTGATGACCTGGCGACTTGTCCAGGGTGTACCCCGCCTTTCGCCCGTAGTCAGCTGGGATAGGCTCCAGCTTGCCTGCGACCCTGTAGAACAGGATAAAGCGGCTACAGATAATGAGATGAGATGAGATGAATTGGTTCATGGTATATATTTTGTCATGTGATGCAAGACTAGTCATTTCTGATTAAACTGAAGATGGCATAAGATATGTAGAAATGTTGTTTCGTGGTTTTAAATTCTCTTAATATTATTGCTATCACGATCTCATATATAAGTACATCATTCTGTTCCGAAGAACAGCCTGTGTGCCTGATGATTTCAAAGGATTCGATTTCCCTCTAATCATTCCTGTGTCATTTTAAATTAGTCAAATCATTGTCACTTGTGCCCAGGTGTTTGAAGCCAGCCTAGTTTTCTTCAATAAGACAACATGCTGCTTTGTAATGTATTGTGACAATGTGGGGAATTGATTTGTCAAGTGTGTATGCTTGAGACATAATATTTTAGTTTTTGTTTTCTTTCCTACTGATAGTTTATTACTTTTCCAGTATTTCACAAACTTTTAGACACATGGTCCATGTCCATCATATGAGGATTGACGGCAGTAATGTGCTCTCGGTGACTTTGAGCGTGGCTTGGTTGTTGGTGCCAGACAGGCTGGTGTAAGCAATTCAGAAAATGGCTGATTTCCTCAGATTTTCACACATAAGTCTCTGGAGTTTATACAGAAGTGTGAAATGAGATCTAACCCAGTACGGCTCGAAAACATCACACGTGCACTTTACCCGTACCAATCTGCATTAGTCACTTTATATTTATGGAACTCATTTTGCTGCCAGTATTGCTGCTATGCTTATTACTGCTACACAACTCAATAGCTTATAGTTATAGCCCATGTGCTCATCTCATACTGTTATGTATTTGCACTTTATGTAATCTTGTATACTGTTATGTGTTGCAGCCTGGTCTTGGAGAAGCATTTCTTCCCAATATTTCCAAGCTATAATATAGAGGAATGACAATAAAAACCAACTTGACTTGACTTGATTTCAGAAGCAGTTCTGCAGGTGTTGTTCATGGCAGAGGTCTTGGGCTGACTGGTCAGGCTGGTTCAAGTTGACAGGAAGATTATGGAAACTCAAACTAGACCGTCAATGACGGAGTAGCTCACTCCGGCCCCAGCTAGTCCAGAAGGAACGATCTAAAGTGGGTCAACTTACGCAATAAATGTTGCAAGCTTTATATAGAAGCTATATCCACCCTAGGAATTCTGACCTATTGGCCAGAAAGAATCCAAAACAGTGAGGAATTGACCAAGAAGAAGTGATTTTTGTTGAACTGCTCATAAAAGCTTAATTAGTCCATAACTTCATTAATAATTGGAATAAAGCAAATCTGGGTAGACATTACAGTTATATGCACCCGAGGTACCCCTACCTTCATGCCAGAAAGAATCAAAATGGGTGAAGAATTGAGGGAGAACAAGCGATTTGTGTGGAAACTGCTCGTTAGCGATTGATTAATTACTCCATATCTTCATTATTAATTGCAATTATGCAAATTTGGGTAGAATTTATATGGACCCCAGGCAGACCAACCTTCCTGCCAAAAAGAATAAAACTCAGTGAAGAATTGAGAGAAGAAATCATTCTTGAGAAATGTGGACGATGATGGACAGCACATAATGGCATAAACTCATCACCTGTCAGCCGGATGAGCTAATAAGGAACCAGGCTTGTAGTACTCAAGTCCGACTTGTGCCCTAATTTTAAGCACTCTGATTGATTTTTTTCTTTATTTTTTGCAACATGCCATAATAATTTGGCGTAAGACATTTATATCTACATTAATTCTCATCTCATTATCTCTAGCTGCTTTATCGTGTTTTTTATACTAATTTCGTGCAAAAGAATGCACATTCACCTGTTCATACGTCATGTTCAGGAACAAACTAACGTTAATGACGCTAAAATGCCCGGAGGGAACGCCCCTAGGATTGTCCACTTTGCTTCTACAGGCTTCTCGTGCAGTGGGGAAAAAATGCAATGCTATGTGTTCCATATCTTCATTATTAATTGCAATTATGCAAATTTGGGTAGACGCCATATGCACCCCAGGGCAGACCTACCTTCCTGCCAAAAAGAATAAAAATCGGTGAAGAACTGAGAGAAAAGAAGCGATTTTCGTGAAATGTGGACGACACCGGACAACACATGATGGTATAAACTCATCACCTATCGGCCAGATGAGCCAATAACCACTTTACATCCGTGGTACGCAGTAAAGCATCTCGGACAGTGTTGCCAGATACTGCTGACGTTTTCCAGCCCAAATTATGTTCAAAACCCGCCAAAATGCACTTGAAACCGCCCAACTTGGGCGGGAAACCTCCCAATCTGGCAACACTGATCTCGGAATACAAAACACACCAAACCTGGAGGTGGATGGGCTACAGCAGCAGGTGAGCAGATCCGGGTCCACTCCTGTCAGCCAAAAACAAGAATCTGAGGCTCCAGAAGCGTTTTTGCGTCAACACTGAGTTTGTCCCGACAGATTTTCATAGTCTGTAACTTTACAATGATTAAAACTTTTAATCCATGAAATGAACAGGAAAATCGCAGACTGTGTACCTGTGTACCGGTACATGCCGTAAAGAGCATCAAGATGGTGAACTTCTAGCATTTCCCTTTTAAATTACATTACAAAATGGAGACACTGAAAGCTTGTTATTGCAACACACTGACTCCGATATGCAATGTAATAAAAGTTCATTTAAAACCACACTGAAGATTGAAGTTCTGTCAACTATATCAACAAAATCGCTTGCTGGCTAACAAGGTTTTCTCCTTCAGGAACTTGTATAATTGAATTAAAAGAAAGGAGGCTTTATTGATTTGTGATTTCAATTTGCATGCTTGGAGAATGGTTAGTATCTCCTGAGAACAGATTTAACTTAGATCCTGTCTGAATTTTTCCTGGAAGATAATTATGCTCATGAAGAAACTTGCTTTTCCATGTCTCGGTCTTCTAGACAGGGAATTAAACAACGAACCCAATCAAGAAAGACAAAGCATTCACAGCTATCAGTATAATATATATTTATACATTCATCATATGCACAAACAGTACATAATTCATAATAGTCCGTTTTGTTCTTCCTCATTCACAGCCTCTCATTTTGGTGACCTGTCCTCCTGGATGTGGAACTGCTGGTTGGGTTTGGTGGACTCCAGCATCAGCTCATAAAGTTGACCGATCTGTTCGTCCTGAAAGCCTCGGAGCTGCTGCTCGGACAGGTCAGTGCCGAACGCCATCTTGTCGCTTCCTGCAGCCTCGAGCACCTGCGTCTGTAGGGTGTCTCTGTAGTCCTGCAGCCCCAAGAAGACATGTAGATCAGATCAGAGGAAAACACCACACCCAAAATATGTGACTCATATACACTCGCTGGCCACTTTATTAGGAACACCCATCTATCTGCTGTTGTGTTTTATGCAGGTATCTAAATCAGCCAGTCCCTTGACACTGACAGCAGCACAATGTATAAAATCACGCAGATACAAATCAAGAGCTTCAGTTAATGTTCATTTCAAACATCAGAATGGGAAAAATTGTGAACTCAAAGTGTGACTTTCTTTCACTGTGGCATGGGTGTTGGTGTGAGCATTTCACAAACTGCTGATTTCCTTGGGTTTTCACACACAACGGTCTTGAGTTTACACAGAATGATGCGGAAAAAACAAAACAGTGAGTGAGTGAGCAGTGTGAATGGTTGTCTGTGTCTGTGTGTCAGCCCTGTGATGACCTGGCGACTTGTCCAGGGTGTACCCCGCCTTTCGCCCGTAGTCAGCTGGGATAGGCTCCAGCTCGCCTGCGACCCTGTAGAAGGAAAAAGCGGCTAGAGATAATGAGATGAGATGAGTGAGTGAGTGAGCAATGACAGTTCTATGGGTGGAAACAAACGCCTTGTTGATGAGAGGTCAGAGGAAAATGGACAGATTGGTTCGAGCTGCCAGGAAGGATATAGCAACTCGTAGCAACGCTTTACAACTGTGGTGAGCAGAAAAGCATCTCAGCATGCAACAGCAGAACACCACACTGGGTTCCACTCCTGCATCCAAGAACAGGGATCTTAGAATCAAGAACAAGTTCTTATTAAAATGGCTGGTGAGTGTACATACTCTATGTAATGGATGAAGTTATGGTATAATGGGGGGAAAAATTAAATGCTAACCTATTCCTTTATCAAAATGTAGGCGGAGCCTCCTTTGAACCTTTTTTTTCCAAGATTTGAAATGAAATCGACTTGTATATTTACTAACCAATAATTGCTATCCATAATTATTTAAACCACAGCACTTTCAAATTCTCAAATCTGATTGGTCGGAATGTGTCATTCAGAGGGATGATGAGAGATGCTCCATGTAAACTGTCCATCCATCCATCCATCCATCCATCCATCCATCCATCTTCTACCACTTATCCGGATCCAGGTCGCAGCCTAAGCAGAGCAGCCTAAACTTCCCTCTCCCCAGCCATCTCCACCAGCTCTTCCGGGGGAATACCGAGGCATTCCCAGGCCAGCTGAGAGATAGAATCTCTCCAGCGTGTCCTGGGTCTACCCCGCGGTCTTATCCCGGTGGGGCATGCCCAGAAAATCTCCCTTGGGTGGCGTCCAGGGGGCATCCTAACAAGGTGTCCGAACCACCTCAACTGACTCCTTTTGATGTGGAGGAGCAGCAGTTCTACGCCGAGTCTCTCCCGAATGATCAAGCTTCTCACCCTGTCTCTAAGAGACCCTAGCCACCCTGTGGAGAAAACTCATTTCTACTGCTTGTATCTGCAATCTCATTCTTTCGGTCACTACCCATAGCTCGTGACCATAGGTGAGAGTGGGAACGTAGACTGTCCATGTACACTGATTAAAAAAAAAACAAAAAAAAAAACACATGCTCATTGATATGGTCAAGTTTCCTGTAAGGAGACATCTATATAGCATCTTTGAAAGGAGTCTCTGGTGTCAGCACTTTCTAACAAATCTCCTTGGAGATTTGAAATCAAGTTTTCAGTCTTGGAAAGTCTTTAGGTTGGAAGGTACCAGAAAGTAACAACAGGAACTCATTTGTTTCACGGATATTCTATGCAATACGTGTAATTCATAAAAATGTTTACCTTACCATATTGCTGTTGTATATAAGGACAAACACTTTGGTGCTGTTATAAAGGGGGGGGAGGGATCAATATTGGTGATAAAATCGTCCCACCAGCCTGTCATTGATTATTTTCCTATAACGGCATGCCTATCACTGAAAAAAGTGACTTTTTGGTGCAATAAACTCTATTAGAGTAACGGTCATAATTTCTACCATGTATTTTTAAGATTCAATAAGAACTAGGAGTTTCTTAAGTAAAATTAAACATTTTATTAATGTAATACATGAATTATGGAGGAAGAGTAAGTTTTACTTAGGTTTCCTCATACTATTTAAATGTTTAATAGTTGTATGTACATAAACCTAGAAATACTACATAAACTTTACTCTGAAAGTGTAGCGTTTTGAAACGCATGCGCACAGTACAACAGGACTGGCTCTGCTCCGGACATTACAGGATCACAGAGCAAGGTGTAGCACGTACAACAGTCATTTCGCAGGCAAGTTATTACTGTTCTGTTTTAAATTTGTGATAATATATCAGTCTGCATGTAGTTTGACGCAAGATATGTCACTGTTCATAAGTTAATTTAAAGTTAGCTTAACGCCACATTGGTCCGTGCTAGCCTGTAAGTGTGTGTGTGTAAGGGGGGGGGGTTCTGCAGTTTTTCCCTCTTTTATATACGGTACAATCTATGGTTTTTCCCGATAAAAATAAGTTAGGATATTAAAAAAGCACCAACGTAACGGTACTATAACGTTTATCAACTGATGTCAACATAAGAACATGTTTTTTTTCCTCTGTAAAACTTTTGCCGGCGACAGTGAAGTAACGTTCCGTTAGTGAATGAACGCTGTGCGTTGAGAATGAGGGGGAGGGGCTGATGAATGGGAGAAACGCCCCAGAATAGGTTTTTAAAACACACGTTTACTGACAGACGCTCCAGAGGTCTTTGAGAGCACCAACTAGAGACGTCGCTGGCAGTTTTCTTTCTTTTCTTTTTTTGACAAGAAGCTAGTTAGTACGGCTAGTAGCATGGCTGTGCCGTGCAGTGTGAAGCCCACAGCAACTTCGTGATGTGCGGACCGATACTTTCGATACCAAATGTGTCCGCTTTAGTATCGATACTCATAATAAATTGTCTATATTTTCACCAGTCTGCACTAATTTGGGTTAACAACTTTTTTCGTCACAGTGGACAGTTATTTCACGAGTTATAGGACCTATTTTCCGCAACTGAGGCAACTAAAGCTGTATACTGTAAATGTGCCCGTCCATGTGCACGCGTGCGACTGAATTCAAGTGACTGCCACTACTGCACACTGCATGGCGTCACTCTCTGTTGACTAATGTTAAAACATCCCGATATATGAGTGGAATGTACTGTTCTTGCAACAGTATTTACAGAACAGAATTTATAATCTTTTTTTAATAACGGTCATGTGATCTGCTACTTATGTCAACTGTACCTTTTTAAAAAGGTTATTCCTCAATCACATGCACACAGCAGGGATATTGTGTGTGTGTGTGGGGGGGGGGTATTATTATACTCAGGATTCATGTTTCTGTAGTTAAATGAAAGAAGAATCGATTGTTCATTACAAGTTCTACTCGCAAATAAATCTGTCGTGTTAATTGTTTTATTTAGCTATACAAAACAAAATGCTCATTTGCGCTTGTTCATGATACAGTTTATTTCTTAAGTCTTATTAAAATATTTTTCTCTCTATCAACAGGAAGCAAATCAGAACAGAACATTATTCTCATCATTCAGGCAAGTAGAAAATAATGTATGCATGATATAATATTGCTTTGTTATTTTCCCTTATTCATCCATCATAACGTAATATTAAAATTGTGGCTGAATATTTTAGACCATTGTTTTAATACCACAAATTGTGTCTCTTCATTTTCAGTGTGCCCTTTGGAGGAGCCAGTGGGCTTTGTGGACAGTTGGAGTATATTGTACACTACCGTTCAAAAGTTTGGGGTCACTTTGAAATGTCCTTATTTTTGAAAGAAAAGCACTGTTCTTTTCAATGAAGATCACTTTAAACTAATCAGAAATCCACTCTATACATTGCTAATGTGGTAAATGACTATTCTAGCTGCAAATGTGTGGTTTTTGGTGCAATATCTCCATAGGTGTATAGAGGCCCATTTCCAGCAACTCTCACTCCAGTGTTCTAATGGTACAATGTGTTTGCTCATTGCCTCAGAAGGCTAATGGATGATTAGAAAACCCTTGTACAATCATGTTAGCACAGCTGAAAACAGTTTAGCTCTTTAGAGAAGCTATAAAACTGACCTTCCTTTGAGCAGATTGAGGCTACATCCACACGACAACGGCAACGAGATGTTATTTAAAAATATATCGCGTCCAAATGGGCAACGATCAGTAAAATATCAGGTCCATATGGCAACGCAACGCTTGCTGAAAACGATGCAATACACATGCCACACCTCTAGGGGCGCTGTAAGACGGTCCCTTCGGAGACACCAGAACAATAGAAGAAGTAAGGACGCATGCGCATAAACTATTATGCGCGAGACTTCATATTAGCCACAAAGTCAGGAAAATCTGTTCGTAAAATTACATTATAATGACCAAATACAATGAAAAGTATTTTTCCAGTCTCACCTATGAAAGGTAATCCCATGTGATCTCGTTTGGACGGTAAACCTGTTGGTACAGTTAAACGCAGCACATGAATCTTTATTCTCCGCTTTGACCTTTCCAATATGGCGGCGAGGATGACGTATGATTCTACGCGGAAGGCGGCGTCTTTAATGGTCCGGAATAAATTGAATGCTACACGTTGATGGATTAATTTGCTCCTGTATGCCCTTTTTGAGGAATGTATTGTCGGACTTAAACCAACATCTGAAGAGGTGAGATCGCTCCTTTTTTCCCCTATTTTTGCTGGCGGGATTGACTCTGCCCTAAGGGCAGAGTCTCTCTCTCTCTCACTTTGCACCATTACACAAATATTCACAGTGAAAATATTTTGTAAGCGCATTTCATGAACCAAGTTATAGGATTTGTTGACAACTCGCATCGAGTTCGTTACACTTCTACCCGGCGTGAAGCACATGTGGTTGTGACGTCATCGTAAACAAATCCGTTCTACTCATCCAGACGACTTCACAACGGCAATGTTGCCAGATCTTTCCACTCTGGAACCCGTTCTCAAAAAGATTGCGTTTTGGGCACCCAAAACGCCGGTGCCGTGTGGACGCCAGGCCTAAACGATAAGCAATTGTACCGGAGTCACCTGAATCCTTTGCCGTGTGGACAGGGCCTGAGTTTCTGGAGCATCACATTTGTGGGGTCGATTAAATGCTCAAAATGGCCAGAAAAATGTCTTGACTATATTTTCTATTCATTTTACAACTTATGGTGGTAAATAAAAGTGTGACTTTTCATGGAAAACACAAAATTGTCTGGGTGACCCCAAACTTTTGAACGGGTGTGTATATAATAGTGTATGTTGGATGCAGTGTATACTATATAATACTGTCTGTTTGTTCTTTTTATGTCAGTCATGCCAATGTTAAATTTATGGCCGCCCCATAAAGGATTGGGCAGTTCAATCCACAATAGTAGTGGATTTACTTTGACGGTTCTTGTTTGTTAAACTGTTTAAAATGAAAAATAAACAGTTTAATTGCATTGTTATTTAGTTGTGTGATATGTGATAGATATATGTGATAGATATATTAAATGCATAGAGTATTGGTTAAATTTATTTGGTAACATTTATCAAAAGAATAATGACAATTACCCAATTTTAATGAGTAATGTAACGTAAATGCAACCAAGTAAATTAAAATGTCAAGCACAAGAAAATAATTAAAATCTATTAAATTACTTCATAACAGCAAATACTACAGATATATAAAATTTACTTAAAATTTTAAGTAAAATTATGTTCCTGTCTATGAAAAACAAGTAGACTTTACTTAATTTGTTTAAATAAATATAACTGAAAACTTAGATGCAATTAAGTAAATGTTACTTAATATCTTCACAACTGTTATGGTAAGTAAAATTTACTTAATACTGGCAAGTGAGTGTTACTTGATATTGCAGCATTAAATTTTACTTAAACCATTTGCGTGCAAATACAATATATTTAAGTAAATTTTACGAGTTTTTTTTTTTCAGTGCAATAAGTGTTCTACTCATTACTTATGCACATACCTACTGTGTTATTTTATGAAGATGGAGTCAGTGCAACATTCTTACAAACAAAGGTTCAAATCAAGTACCTTTAGCTTGTCTCTTTTGGTAAGCAGTACAGGTTCTTTGTGGAACCCTACAACAGATGGTTTGCCTGTTACAACCCCAATTCTAAAAAATTTGGTACGCTGTGTAAACTGTAAATAACGTAAACCCTATATTTAATTGAAAATAGTACAAAGCCAATGTATCATGTTGAAACGGAGACATTTTATTTATTTTTAAATATATGCTGATTTTGAATTTGATGTCAGCAACACGTTTCAAAAAAAATTGGGACAGGGGCGTGTTCACCACTGTGTTGCATCACCTCTACTTTTAACAACACTCTGTAAACGTTTGGGAACGGAGGAGAACAATTGCTGTAGTTTTGAAAGAGAAATCTTGTCCCATTCTTGCCTGATATACAATTTCAGTTGCTCAACAGTTCGGGGTCTCCTTTATCATATTTTGAGCTTCATAATGCGCCAAATGTTTTAAATGGGAGACAGGCCTGGACTGCAGGCAGGCCAGTTTAGCACCTGTACTCTTTTACTACAGAGGCATGCAGTTTTAATATGTACAGAAAGTGGTTTGGCATTGTCTTACTGAAAGAAGAAAGGCCTTCCCTGAAAAATATTTTGTCTGGATGGCAGCATATTGCTCTGAAATGTGTTTATATCATTCAGCATTAATGATGCCTTCCCAGATGTACAAGCTACCCAAGTCATGTTCACTAATGTACCATCATACCATCACAGATGCTGGATTTTAAACTGTGCACTGATAACAAGCTGGATGGTCCCTCTCCTCTTTAGCCTGGAGGACACTGTCCATGATTTCTAAAAAGAATTTCTACTTTTAATGTGTTGCTGACATCAAATTCAAAATAAACATATATTTAAAAATAAATAAATAAAATTTCTCAGTTTCAACATTTTATATGTTGCCTTTATAGTATTTTCAATGAAATACAGGGTTTCCATAATTTGCAAATCTTCACATTCTGTTTTTATTTGTGTTTTACACAATGTCTCAAATTTTTTTGGAATTGTGGTTATAGTAGAAAGAGGTCCGAGTGGGACCTTTTGGAAACAGAAAAACTATTTTTTTTTCTAAAAGTGTATAAGCTCTGAATACACAAGTCCTTCCTTGTTCTCTATAGGACATTGATTAGTGACCAAAGGCAGCAATTCCGAGGTCCAGCAGAGCCAAAAGTTGCTGAGAGATACGAGTGACTGACCTTCTTGCGCTCAACCAAAAAAAAGTACGTCACGTTCTCCAATTATTTTTTTGCATCGGTTAGCTTTCCACTCTGTCTCACTCGGTGTTGAATAAGTGTAATGCATTCTAACCACATTCACACACAGACACACACACAAGGGCAGAGTGGTATTGATTTAATTTAAAAGATTCTGGTATTTTATAATGATTGATTGATTAATTTGTTCATTTTAATGGTAAGAAAGTTTCTGTATCCATCAACAGATGCCACAGAATCCAGGAGATGAGAGGATCTTGAGTCAAAGTTATAATAGAGGTCAGAGTCCAAGCGTGACCTTCATACTGAGTGCTGAAATTGCTCTCACGATGCAGCCATTACTGACTCATACGACCACACACTTCTTTTCACATCAGACAAGGTTCTTCCCAGCATGCAACAGAGACCAGACATTTAAAAAAAAAAAAAAAAAGGCGTCGAATGCGTTATCCGATTGGCAAAGTACTGGATAGTTTGTTGCGTCTGATAGTATGATGTACAAATCTGATGATTTCTCCAGTGTGAGTGTAGAAAAATGTAATTGTGGATTCTTCACCACGAACCATGGTAGCGTACGATGAGCTCATTCATAAAAAAGAAACCTTGAAGTCATCCATCCACTCATTCATGAAATGTCGTGGAGATTTGGGTGCAATTCAATTTCAGGAGCAAGGAGCCATTTGTCTGAGAGGTTTCCTTCCCTGCATAATGTAATTACGCTGAACGTTTGCCAAGCAGCTATATTTTAAAGAATCACAAGGATTGTTCAACAGCAGGCTTTTTGGAGGCACTCATGCACTGAATATTAAGGTCTAGCACTGGTAGTGATGTTATCAGTCTGGAGTAAACTGGCTTTCCTAAGGGCAAAGCACTTAAACAGATCTGTAAAAAAAAAAAATAAATAATAATAATAATAAGGGCACAGTCTACTGAAGTGACTGGTGGTACCAGCCTGCATAATGATTATCGATTCGCAATCTGTCTGTGCATATATTTTCCTCAGACGCCACCATCACTGTTTAGTATTACATCCAAGAAAACGTGGGCCTACATGACACCAAGTGGTTTCAGAGGTCATCGAGTGATTTTAATGGTACAAGTGTAAACTGTGGGTTTAAATCCCAGAACTGCCATATGATAAGCTCTATAGATCACGATGCAGTTGAATTCTTGATTCTGATTGGTCAGAATAACAGCAGCTCTGAGTAGAGACCCAATCTGGTGCCAAGGCAAATTGGTACTAATATTTTTCTATAACCAGGGCTCGAAATTAACTTTTTTTCTTTGTGTCCCCCAGTGGTCCCAAATTCTGTGTTGTATTGTCCCGAATGGAAGCAATAGTGTCCCCATTTTTTTCCTCTCTGAAATAACCAGTGGTTAATATTATCATATGAAGTTACTATTATATTTGTAACTATGCGATTTTGCACCCTTTATATCATTTTTACAATAAGTCACAAGACACAAGAGACACATGTCCTATACATCATCTACTTCAAAATTACAGTTATTGCATTTTCAGTTTATTAAACTTTGGCGATCTCACTGTATGAATAGATACCCGTTTATTTAAAGGGGCCAACTAGCTCATTCAGAAAATGTTTCAACTCCCTACATCTGCAGTACACTTTAGTTGAAAATAAGACCCCTTTTATGTTCATTTCATCTACTTATACCTTGAATATCTGTTGGCACTTATAAGGCCAACTTATAATTTTCACCATTACCGTTATCCATAGCCCTGTGATGACCTGGCAACTTGTCCAGGGTGTACCCCGCCTTTCGCCCGTAGTCAGCTGGGATAGGCTCCAGCTTGCCTGCGACCCTGTGGATAAAGCGGCTACAGATAACGAGATGAGACCGTTATCCATTTTTATGAACTTTCCGTTATCCATTACCGTTATCCATTTTTATGAACTTTCCGTTACCCATTTTATGAACTTTCGCTGCCGGGTGCAAATGTTAGCAACATCAGCATGGTGCCAGGTCCGAGCCTAGTTGTGCTGCTGACTGACTAAACTTTCTGAACTAGAAAGACACCAAGAAAACTCACTTATTCTGTTGAACGGTATCTTCCGTCAATATCATCCACATCATTCCTGTTGTATTTTATAACGTGTCTAACAGTGTTCATTAAGTTCATTCAGTTGCTAGCGTTGCCTGCAGACCAGGCGATGACACTTTGGATCCTGAAGGTCCCGGAGACGTTATGTCTGGGCTTTCAGTTTCTTCCCCGCGGTCGGTCCGCTTCAACCACTTCAGCATTTTTGTTCTGGCAAGAGTCGGCGCAGCGCGTGCGGTAGCAATTCCATTCCAAGTCCATATAATGCGGACTCCGGCCGAAGATTCTAGAACAGAATGCGCTGCTCTGTAGCCTACGGATGCAGGTGCATCGAAAGTGTAGCTACTATGTATTTTTCGCTGTTAACATTTTAAAATTAAAATTGACAAATTAGGTGAATGTCTACGTATGTGTTACGGCTTTGTAAACAATATTAATGTAGAACTTTTTTTCTAGATCTATTTTTTTTTTCCATTGTCCGGGGATTGTCCCAGATATGATAATTGTGTCCCGATGACATTTTTTATGGTCCCCGGGACGTCGGGACACCGTTAGTTTCGAGCGCTGTCTATAACTGCTTCTATAGTAACGGCTAATTTGCCGGGTGTTGCATGGCAGGCATGTCACCAAGGGCGTAACTTTGTGTTCAAAGTTGGTGGGGACATTTCCAGGCACGATACTTCCCTTCAAGGGGGGTCAGGGGGCATGGTCCCCCTGGAGAAAATTTAGAAAGATCCCGTTTTAAGGCTTAATTTTGATGCCTTTTGAGATGCATACTATGGCCTCACTACTTTTATGAAAACCATTTCAGGGCAGGCTGTCAATGGGTATGCAGTGAAAGGCTGGAAACATGATGGACCAAACAAATGTAGAACTGGGGGGGATCCTGCCCCAGAAAATTTTGTGAATCTTCACACATAAAGCAATCTGATGCACTCTGATGGGTAAAAGGTGGTAAAATACACCTACCAAATACTCTCTTGCACACTGGTTGATTGAACATACTTTACATATGAACTATATACACATTACACATTATTACTAGATTCTGTGGAAGGACTTGTGTCCTGCAGTACAACCGCTATATGGAAAAAATACACAATAAACAGTATCATCTTAAAACATTCACTGCCATCTTTTTATTGTTGATTCTAGTGTCACAAAAAAACAATAGGGCCACCAACAATGCTCAGTCAAAACAGATACAAACTAAGGGGTAAGGGATAGCACATAAACAGGACTACTCAAAACTAAACCAGGACTATACACGAGCCAGGTCTAAACCAGAACTTCAATGTTTCAGCCAGGGCAAACACGGATCACATCGGGACTAAACCAAGGCTAAACCACAAACAAGAGCAAACTAAACTAGAATTAATATAATAAACTAGATTATACCTGGACTAAACCAGGATTACACCAGGTCTGGGAAGAAACAGGTGTAGCAGTTTCAACAAGGCACAAATTAATAATATAATCTTACATATAAAGGAAATCTAGGTGATTTTATAATCTGTGTAATTTGTGCAAACCACAAAATGTATTTGCAAGTCAAACAATTCAATTCAAATTATTACAAAATTTAAAACATTTCAAAAAGAAACGAACATCTCAACATTAGGGACGAACATCACAATAATGTAAAAAAAGCCTCCAGTTTACAGTTATTTAAAAAATAATAATAATTAAAAAGAAACAAAAAAAATGAAACTTCCCTTGCCCTCCATGTAAGACTATGCACCACAGTATTCATTTAAAAGTACCAAACACCTTCCTTCTCCTGTCACTTCCACAAACTGCTGACAAATGTCGTTAATGTTCACATTGTCCAGTTTGGTCCAATGAGTCGTTGGTTGCTACACACATAGCAGAGAGCTGCCGCCAATCAGGTTACAGCTCTCAAAACAGCAGCTAAGCGGCGGCAACAGCGGGGCTTGTCATTCATGGGATAAAACAGGGGAAAACAGTCGCGCATGTCTCTAAACGTTCGGAAAAGGCGTGAAATGTTGGTGGGGACTGTCCCCTGCCCTGTCAAAGTTGGTGGGGACATGTCCCCACCTGTCCTTATTAAAGTTACGCCTGTGCATGCCACATAATCCAAGTCAAATTCTAATAATAAAAACCATAATTATTCTATCCACATCCACTGGATATAAGAAATCGTGATCGTGCACTCTGATTGGCTACTCGACTACTAGGATATCAGCTTATATACCATCAGTAGAGAAAAACAAAATGGCGGCACGTGTTGCTGAACCAACCGATGACGAAATAAAAACTCTACTCAAAAATAAAAATCCCAAAAAATAAAAAAGCAACAAAATATGGAACAAAAGTATTTGATGGTAAGAACGCATCTTTTTTTCCCCAAGAATTATCACATTTTTCACAAACTGCTACTCTCATTTTGCCAGTTTGTTTACATTCTAAGTGGAAATGATTTTGTCAGATGTTTTGTATAAAATTTATCGAATTTGCAAAAAATAAAAATACTCTTAAAATCCAGTGAACATGGATAGAATAAAACAGTTATTCCACTCAATCTCATCTTACATGGCTTATAACCAACTCGGTGCTATGCGCATCGTTGGCTATCAGCCCATGTACGACTCGATTTTGTGGAATAACTGTTAAATATAATCCCTGATATTTTTGAGAACAAATATTACAAGTGTATTTTGGAGGACAGTTGTGGAGCTTTCAGGGAGCTTCCAAACGTCAACTGTCTGATTAAAAACAGCTCTTTTGATGCATGTTCTTTCTGGAGTATGTTGGGAAAGCCATGGCCTAATGGTTAGAGGAAACAGCTTTGGGACAAAGAGGTCACTGGTTTGAGTCCCTGGACCAGCAGAACTGGCTAAAGTGCCCTTGAGCAAGGCACCCAACCCCCAACTACTCCGGCAAGTGTGGTGGCGTACCTTGTGTCTGATTAGTCAAAGAAAAACTGATGACGTGATTATCAGTTCAGGCAAGAGCCCAGCCAAAACAAACAAGAGTGCTCTGAGAACACAATATCCCCCGTTGGCGACTAGGCCATAACTCTGGTAAAATGTGACTGAATTGAACGAAATTACAATATGTGTATTACTGACATATAACAAAGGACCCGGTCAAATTTCGTGAAATTCCTCCAAAAATTGCGAGAGGAGTTGATTTCAGAAGGTGAGCACCCTTCCCGGGACGGACATCACCACGACATAATCTCCCTTCAGGCCTTTCGACCAGCGGGGGATAAAAATTGTGAGGGAAGTTGATTTCAGAAAGCAAGCACACCTTGATGAAATTGCCAAGGTACAAGTTTGTTAATAAATCAAGGGCATAACTCTGGAAAAATTTGCTCAAATTAAACGAAATTTCAATATGCGTATAACTGTCATATAACAAAGCCGCCTGCCAAGTTTCGTGAAATTCCTCCACAAATTGTGAGAGGAGTTGATTTCAGAAGAACGTACACCCTCATGAAATTGTCAGATTGTCAAATTGTTAATCAGGGGCTGTAACTCTGGTAAAAGGTGACTGAATTTAATGAAATTGTAATATGCGTATTACCGACATATAACAAAGAATCCTGCCAAGTTTCATGAAATTTCTACAAAAATTGTGAAAGGAGTCGATTTCAGAAGGTACGCACCCTTCCCAGGACGGACGGATGGAAGGACATCGCCACGACATAATCCCCTTTCGAGCCTTTCGGCCAGCAGGGGATTAAAAAAAAAAATAAAAAATGGAGTATGTTCTACTCAAAATGCATTAGATTTTGGTATTTTTATTTTGTTGTTTTTTCCCCCCACCCTTTCACATGTGCCCCTCCTGCAATTCCTGGTTTGAATACCTCTTGTCGAAATAAAGGAAATGGATTACAAAATTCATGGAAGGAGTCTCCAGCGTGGGCGGCACGGTGGTGTAGTGGTTAGCGCTGTCGCCTCACAGCAAGAAGGTCCTGGGTTCGAGCCCCGGGGGCCGGCGAGGGCCTTTCTGTGTGGAGTTTGCATGTTCTCCCCGTGTCCGCGTGGGTTTCCTCCGGGTGCTCCGGTTTCCCCCACAGTCCAAAGACATGCAGGTTAGGTTAACTGGTGACTCTAAATTGACCGTAGGTGTGAATGTGAGTGTGAATGGTTGTCTGTGTCTATGTGTCAGCCCTGTGATGACCTGGCGACTTGTCCAGGGTGTACCCCGCCTTTCGCCCGTAGTCAGCTGGGATAGGCTCCAGCTTGCCTGCGACCCTGTAGAAGGATAAAGCGGCTAGAGATAATGAGATGAGAATGAGATGAGTCTCCAGCGTCAGCAACTTTTAGCAGTTTTCCAACATGGGAAAGTCTGAAGGATGGCGTATCTGGTGTCAAAGTTTCCGTTATGTTAGAACTCTATCTGTGAGAGACAAAAAGACTGGTGAGGAAACGACTGTTCATAGCTGTTTGAACAAGTGAAGGGTCGCTGACTTTCCACTATATAATTAAACATAAAAACAGACATAAGAATGACGTGACGTTCTTTAATAAACAAAAAACTGTTTAACTGTTGCTAAATTATTGTGATGTAAAAGGAATGAAGCACTTATTTCGGCGTCTACTTTTATTGGGAAATTATAATCAACTTCAAGGTGTTTATACCTACGGCTTGGAAAATGGTTCAGAAGTTAAATGTGTTTCATTGAAGGTGCCTTTGAAAAATTCTCGGTATACACTGGACAGACCACATCACCAACAAAGTAGTTCTTAGGCGCGCAAACACGAGGGACTTGTATGACGTTGTTACAGAACGGAGACTACATTTTTCTGGCCAGACTTCCAGAGAGCAGACCATCGAAAACTTCACTTGTCTGGACTCCAAGAGGTGGGAAACACCCGAAAGGACATCCAAAAAAAAAAAAAAAAAAAAAAAAAAAGACATGGAGAGCCACATTTAAAGAACAAGCTCCCAACAGACGTAACATTCAATGGAGGACTTGCAGCCCTTTGTCCATCCCAGGGCTTGAGGAGCTAACTATACGTATGGCTACGTAACACATGACGTAAATCTTCAGTTCTTGAAACAGTACTTTAAGGCCCGGACCTCGTCAATAGTCATTTGGAGTTCTGCCTCATTTAACACCCTTGATTGACCTCATCAACTAATTACCAAAGTCTAAATGCTTTTGGTTTTGTAGAAGAATCAAAACACAAATCACTGTTTGGCTGCGGCACTTTCATGACCCGAGTCTGACACACGATTTAGAGAGAACAATCAATCAGCTAATGTGTCTTTCAAATTAAATCCAATGTTAGTTATTACATGCATGAAGATGTATGGCTATATCGATGCGGAGATAAATTTTCAATCATTTCTACCTTCTGACAGAACATTCAGCCATTTTGAGTCAATCAGCTAATGCGTTCTTCAGATTAAACTAAATACACCTCCTACAGGATTTCATGACCGTAAATAAACGGCTACGCACATTTTCATCAGTTTGAGTTTTGGAAAGGATATTTTAAACTCCAGACCTCCCCGGCCACCACATCGAGTCCATTTATAGCAACCAATCAGCTAATGTTTGTCAGTTATCTGAAGCAGTAACATCACCCCGTCCCGTTCCATTTCGTGTGAACTTGGTGAGCGAGAAGTCAATTTCTTTCATGTCTTCATTTTCCTTACTCTTCTCCCTCACTCCACTTCTACGACCATCTCGCTTGCTCTCTCGCTCTCCCCTCTCTTTTTTCCTCTCGAGGGAAAGCTTGTCTGGTGCAATGTGGCCGATTTATTAGGCGGGGAGAGCTCCCCTGGGCCTTCTGCAGTAATTGGATTGGAGCGAACACTCAGTGCTCCTAATCGAATTTCGAAACTCGCTTAGCGTCTGTTCCTGGCTCCACCACCGCCCTTCCGGACTCCCTCCCCCTGTGGAGTGCTTTAGAAGGCGAGGTAGAGTGTCGAATCACCCTCTTCTTCATAAACGGGCAGGAGTGACCACTCCAGCAGGCTCTTAGTACAATTATGCACGACACACATTCTCTTCCACTGATCACCTCTGGATATCACGGACTGCATGCCAACGTGTTCGTTTTAAAATGGATAATTAACGGCTTTAGCTACAGTACTATAGTTTATAGATGATAAGCTGTACTGGAGTAGCCCTAGACATTAAAAAGTCTAAGGGTAGTTGATGGGGCATCAGCTGTCCTACTGATGTGGTTTTTCTTAGTAAAGGGAAATTTGTTGAAATTGTTGTCTGTAAAACAATCCAAGCACCTTAAGCCCCCATAGTTCAGAATGAAAATATTGGTCAAATCTTTTTTTTTTTTCAGATTTTTGATCATTTGGATCTCTGTACCAATACTGCAAGTTGGCCTAGTGGTAGCGTCTCTGCCTCTTGATTGGGAGATCGCGAGTTCTACTCGCGGTTGGGTCATACCAAAGACCATCATAATAAGAGTGCTCTGAGAGTACAATATCCCCCACGACAATATATTACAAATGAAATTGCAATATGCTTATTACTGTCCTATAACAAAGCCTTTTGCCAAGTTTCGTGAAATTCCTCCAAAACTCGTGAGAGGAGTTGATTTCAGAAGATGAGAACCTTTTCCGGGACGGACAGACAGACTTCGCCACGACATAATCCCCCTTCGGGCCTTTCAGCCAGCAGGGGATAAAAATGGCACCTACTGCCATCTGGCAAGACACGCTGCAATACAGATGCGAGTGAGGAGTCAATCTCTTGCAGTTACCAGAGAACTAGCCCCCCACTGTAACCCTATCTGAATAATAGGCAAGAGGCCAAGGGCTATAGAAGCGGAGATTGGCGCAGTCCAATGCATCTTAAGGGCCTGGTTAGTGCTGGGATGGAAGACTGCCTGGGAATACCAGGTCCTGGCACGGAAGGGACTTTGACTTTTTGACTAATGCAAATAGAGCAAAGTCAAGTCAAGTTTATTTGTATAGCACTTTTAACAATAAACATTGTCGCAAAGCAGCTTTACAGAATTTGAACAACTTAAAACATGAGCTAATTTTATCCCTAATCTATCCCCAATGAGCAAGCCTGTGGTGATGGTGGCAAGGAAAAACTCCCTCAGACGACATGAGGAAGAAACCTCGAGAGGAACCAGACTCAAAAGGGAACCCATCCCCATCCGGGCAACAACAGACAACATGACTATAACATTAACAGTCCTAATAAAGTCAGCTTCGTTGATGCTATAAACCCCCACTGACGGAAACCCGAGCGCAAAACCGTTCACGACAACCGTAGTCCCAAAGTCAGCAAGTCAACTGCAGTCCCCAGCCACAAAAGCACTACTGCAAGAGTCCAGAGCATCCTCCAGGTGCGACCCCCAACTGTCCACATGGGGCCGTCCTCCACAGGAGCGATGCGATGAGACTCCAACCAGACACAGGGCACCAGGATGGATCAGGCAGGTCCGAGGAGCAGAAGAGGTCAGCATCTCGATCCCAGGACCAACATGTAACTCAGAGGGACAGATTTTGGGGGGGGGGGGGGGGGGGGGGGAACACAGGTTGTTAGGTATGCCCAATGTCACCTGAATAAGTAGGAACAGTATACATATTGCACTGAGTACAAGCAGGGGCTCCGGCAACTAACTATGACAACATAACTAAAAGGGGAGAGCCAGAAGGTAACACAGGCATGAGGGAGCCCTGGGACATAAAGCAGCAGCCACTACACCGTCAACAAACTCAAGTGAGCAAATGAGTGGGGACGGACAGCATCCATACATCCCAGTTTACCAAAACACTATGTCTGAGGATCCTCCAGATCTACACCTTTACCTCATAAACACCATTAACAAAAGGCTTGACTAAACAGATACATTTTCAGCCGAGACTTAAACATTTAGACTGTGTCTGGTTCCCGAGCACTACTTGGAAGGCTGTTCCATAAATGTGGGGCTTTGTAAGAAAAGGCTCCGCCCCCTGATGTAGCCTTCACTATACGAGGTACCACCAGATAGCCTTCACCTTTTGATCCAAGTAGGCATGGTGGGTCATAGAGGACCAGAAGTTCACTCAGGTACTGTGGTGCGAGACCATTCAGTGCTTTAAAGGTCAATAGTAGTATTTTATAATCAATAAGAAAGTCCTGAGCAAGTACTCTCTTATATGGCGTAGAGTCTTGGAAGATGACAAAAACCATAAACCACAAGCTGGACGGCTTTCAGAACAGATACCTCAGAAGAATCCTGAACATCTTTTGGCCTAACACGATCTCCAACATCGAGTTACACAGAAGAGCATCTACCAAACCCATCACTGAAGAAGTGCAGAAGCGCCGTTGTAGATGCTGGAGATGGACTGGACATGTGCTGTGCATGCCTTCTACATCAATACAGAGAGTATCCCTCAGACGTGCTCCTGATGGCCAGAGAAACAGAGGCAGGAGCAAGGAAACTCTGGGAAGAGGACAATTGAAAAGGAAATGAGGGAGAAAGGATGGACCTGGGGCCACATGGAAAGATGGGCTCCAGATTGAGCCCATTGTTGGAGAGCATTGGTGGAGGCCTCCTGCTCCATTATGGGTGAGGACTAATAATAATAATGATGATGATGACAAATAATAATAAATCAGGGATCCCAGCAGTAATTGAAAAAAATAGAGGAATGTAAGAAACTATCACCGGGCGGCACGGTGGTGTAGGCTAGTGGTTAGCGCTGTCGCCTCACAGCAAGAAGGTCCGGGTTCGAGCCCTGTGGCCGGCGAGGGCCTTTCTGTGCGGAGTTTGCATGTTCTCCCCGTGTCCGCGTGGGTTTCCTCCGGGTGCTCCGGTTTCCCCCACAGTCCAAAGACATGCAGGTTAGGTTAACTGGTGACTCTAAATTGACCGTAGGTGTGAATGTGAGTGTGAATGGTTGTCTGTGTCTATGTGTCAGCCCTGTGATGACCTGGCGACTTGTCCAGGGTGTACCCCGCCTCTCGCCCGTAGTCAGCTGGGATAGGCTCCAGCTTGCCTGCGACCCTGTAGAACAGGATAAAGCAGCTAGAGATAATGAGATGAGAAACTATCAGCAGGGGTCAAGGGGGCTGCCTGAAGCTGTTGAGATTTTAACATTTAAAGATGCTATAGAACACATTTTTTACATAGATTTAACATAGAAAAGCAACAGAATTTAACCATAATGTGTATCTATTTGATGCCATATTTTGTAATCAATGACATAAGTGGCAAAAAAAATTATAAAAATTAGATGAAAATGTAGCTTTGAAGAATACACTTGCCTAAATATTCCACTGATTTTGTTATAACAATAGTATCCATAGTTCATCTCAAGTTAATGTCAAAACTAGTCTAATATAAGCCACATTCATTTTTCAAAAATCATGAATATGAGCAGAAATCAATGATTCAGTAATATTAGATATATACATATGTACAGCAAATACTGGAGATATTTGATTTAAACCTTTCTCTTTTTGAAAGGTTTCACTGCAAAGGAATTTAATGCTCTTTTCTGGGGTGCATTCTGTCTTTCCTCCAGTTTTCTCTGCTTTTGTTTCTCTGATCTTTCCTTCTGCTTTTCTGACGTTCCTGCAGTGCTCTGAATTAAGTTCAACGCATTAGAAACAAAAGCACGAACGGAGTTAAAACATGTTTTCTAGCAAATGGGCGCAGCCATATTGTTTTCTTGTTCTATCGCGTACAGTCTCGCGGTCAGTGTTGCCAGATACTCCTGACGTTTTCCAGCCCAAAATACGTATTTAAACGAATCACACCGCACTCACGATAAAAAGGTGCAAAACAAAACCAAAAGACTGTTAAAACAAGAACAAAAATGTCTGCACACTTAGATCCTTTTATTCATTTAATTGCCAAGCTTTTGGTCAGAGACCTTCCTCAGGGCACAAACAGATGGAGCATACAACAAACTAATCAATTAAGATTCATTAAGGTGCTCAGTCACACCTGCACAGATGAGTTGTAGTCCAAGTGTGGAAGTTGTAGTTTTTCTGTTCTTCCTGGTTTCATATTTCCTCTACCCAAGGTAGCTGGCATTAAATTGACCCCAAATGCACCAATAAAATTACCCACCACAAAAACATACATCTTTTTACATACAAACTTGAGTACACACACACACACATATATATATAAGCAAGTGTAGGTTCAACATAACTGCATAAACATCAGCAAGAACTTCATAAACTGCAGTTTCAAGACTTAACAAATGGTATACCTCCAATCATAACATAACACTCATGTCAAAGTCTATATTTAACCCTTTGGGTTGTAGGGCATCTAATGTATGGATCCAAAACAAAGGATCAGCGAACATAAGAGTTCGATTAGACGGGTTGATCTTAATTACAAAGTGACAAGCCACAGGGTAATTAAGATCAACCCGTCTAATCGAACTCTTATGTTCGCTAATCCTTTGTTTTGGATCCATACATTAGATGCCCTACAACCCAAAGGGTTAAATATATATAGACTTTGACATGAGTGTTATGTTATGATTGGAGGTATACCATTTGTTAAGTCTTGAAACTGCAGTTTATGAAGTTCTTGCTGATGTTTATGCAGTTATCTTGAACCTACACTTGCTTTTATATATATATATATATGTGTGTGTACTCAAGTTTGTATGTAAAAAAGATGTATGTTTTTGTGGTGGGTAATTTTATTGGTGCATTTGGGGTCAATTTAATGCCAGCTACCTTGGGTAGAGGAAATATGAAACCAGGAAGAACAGAAAAACTACAACTTCCACACTTGGACTACAACTCATCTGTGCAGGTGTGACTGAGCACCTTAATGAATTTTAATTGATTAGTTTGTTGTATGCTCCATCTGTTTGTGCCCTGAGGAAGGTCTCTGACCGAAAGCTTGGCAATTAAATGAATAAAAGGATCCAAGTGTGCAGACATTTTTTCTTGTTTTAACAGCCCAAAATATGTTCAAAACCCGCCAAAATGCACTTGAAACCCCCCAACTGGGCAGAGAACCGCGCAATCTGGCAACACTGCTCGCGGTATTTACATCAATTTAACTTCCGAGTGTTCCCGAATGTCAACGAGAACAAACAAAGCCAACGAAAACATCGCTAAACAAGCAAACCAAATCAGAACGTATTCTGCTGGTCATTTTACTTAAACATATTTTTAATGGATATACAAGAGATTTAAAAAAAAAAACCACACACAACACTTTCGCTAGAAAATAGCGGAATTCCGCTAAATAGCAGACGTCTGGGATCCCTGAATAATAAAACTGTCAAAACTCAACAGAAAACACTGTTTTGGACCACCACATTCTCTTGAAGCTCCGCACACTCAGCAAGATCACATCATGACATCATATATCCCTGAAAAGCTCACTTCCTGATGTACAGTACTGTGCAAAAAAACATCTTAGGTGCATGTAAAGAAATGCTGTCGATCAAAAATGACTTAATAATGAAATGAAATGTTTCAACATTTTAAAAAACACTATAAACTGTAAGCAGTAAGTCATAATAAATGAAACAAAGTCAGTATTTGGTGTGAGACGACCCTTTGCTTTAAAAAAAAAAAAAAAAACACAGTAGTCTGAGGTCCAGTGAGTGCAGTTTTATGCGGAAATGAGCTGTAGGTTTTACTGAGCATCTTCCAGAACCAACCACAGTTCTTCTGGACACTTTGACTGTCACACTCGCTTCTTCATTTTGCACCAAAACCCAGCAGCCTTCATTATGTTTTCTTTTTTAATCTGAAAAGTGCTCTCTTATGGAATATGCAGCTCAGATACTAACTTTTTTTCTGTAACATTGAATTTTGTGCTGGAAAATGAAATGAACATCTCATCTCATTATCTGTAGCCGCTTTATCCTGTTCTACAGGGTCGCAGGCAAGCTGGAGCCTATCCCAGCTGACTACGGGCGAAAGGTGGGGTACACCCTGGACAAGTCGCCAGGTCATCACAGGGCTGACACATAGACACAGACAACCATTCACACCTACGGTCAATTGAGGCCCTGTCCACACGGCAACGGATTCAGGTGAATCTGATAAAATTGTTTATCGTTTCGGCCTGGCGTCCACACGGCACCGGCGTTTTGGGTGCCCCACAATGATATTTTTTGAGAACGGGTTCCAGAGTGGAAAAATCTGGCAACGGCGCCGTTGCGAAGTCGTCTGGATGAGTAGAACGGATTTGTTTACGATGACGTCACAACCACATGACTAGAACAAGCAGCACTCTCGCTGTTTTGTATGAACCACTGCATTGCATTCACTTTTGTATACAGCTTTTCTTTTAAATAAACAAGTAACTGAACCATTTCTTGAATTTCTTTTTTTTATTGGATAAGACTGCTTTTCAAAATGTTCACACCATATAAAAAAAGTTATATAAATTATATAAAAATGCTTTTCAAAATGTTCACACACAATAAGAAAATTAAGTTATATAAAACTATGCACACTAATAAAACTAATTTGTACACACAGAAGGCACGATTTCCTCGCGTAGTTGCAGCCGTCATCTTCTTGTTGTTGTGTGTTTGTTCCTGACAGTGCTTCACGCCGGGTAGAAGAAGGGGTTTATGTGCATGCGTCTACTTCTTCTATTGTTCTGGTGTCTCCGATGGGACCGTCTTACAGCGCCCCTAGAGGTGTGGCATGTGTATTGCATCGTTTTCAGCAAGCGTTGCGTTGCCATATGTACCTGATATTTTACTGATCCGTTGCCTATGTGGACGCGATTTTTTTTAAAATAAAATCTCGTTGCCGTTGTCGTGTGGATGTAGCCTTAGAGTCACCAGTTAACCTAACCTGCATGTCTTTGGACTAGAGGTCTGCGCGGGTCGGATTTTTCAGTCCCGCTCCCGCCCACGCCCGCATTGTGCAGTCCCGCTCCCACCCGCGCCCACAAAGAATTATGATTTTCAGTCCCGCTCCCGCCCGCAAATCCCGCATGATGCAGACGTTCACGTTATTTCTCAGGAAAGTTCTTGTCTTGACACAGCGTGATGGTGCCCCGCCCCCTACTTTGAGTGGATTTGAGCATAAATATCTACAGCTCACGTTCGTTATTATTTACCTTGTTTCTGAATTCGGGATGTTGAAATGGCAGCATGTAGACCTAATAATAATAATTATTTAAGTAGGTTAATCATTTAAGTATGCGCTCTCCTGTGGTGCATCTCCTATGAATAATTAGTGTGAAAGGAGAGATGGATCGCACTCTTTACAGTCTAGCTGCTATCGTTTTTCTAAGCAAAGTCTCTGTTCCAAGTTCCTGGCAGTTTCAAAAGCTTATGAAAAACCTACATCATGTCACAGAGCGTTAATCTCGCGATAAAAAAAAAAAATTATCGCCGTTAAAATTCAGTCAAGTTAACGCGATAATAATGCGACATTTTTGACAGCACTAATAATAATAATAATAATAATAATAATAATAATAATAAAAGACAGGCGAGCACGTAATTCCAAGTGGAAATTTGGTATATTTATTGTTCAGCCATACAAAACATTAGGCTAACCCAGTTTACATTTGTTAAGCATTTCTAACTAGAATATCCTATAGAATACCCTATAAGCATAGCATATATAAATGTTATAACAAAACAGTCCTAGCCTACAAAAAAAAAACAAAAAAAAACAGTATAGGCTACTGTAGATATTATAGGGCTATGGTTGCACATTTCTAAAACTATTTGGGCTTGAGCCTCCGTGCAAGTGTTAAACTCAATATAACATAGCTGACCTTGTTTTAATATGAATAAGAAAAACGAGAAAATCAAACGCAGGTAAACGAAACAACTAAGCCTATTGCTTAGGCTATCGGGTTCTTTGAACAGCTATGCAGAAACAGCAAATTGTTCACTGTTGAGGGCTTCAACATACCGCGCCTTTCCTCCAGTATGCGACCACATATGCTGCACGCGCGCTCGGATGGTGCGCTGGAACCTGGAATGGCCAGTACATGCCGTGCCAGTTTGGCAAGTGTGGGAAAGTCATAGCAGTGATTTTTCCACCACAGCAGGATATCTTTAGATTGGTGTGATTCGGATCCAGTGAGTTTCACTTTCAGATAATCATCAATCTCGGAGTTTAAAGACTTCGATTCAGCACCAGTAGCACCGACATCCTCCCATTCCTCAAAGTCACGAAAAGCGACCTTTTTAGGTGGAGGTGGCTCCGTGCTTTCGTCAGTTTGGACATCAAACCCCAACTCCTCGGTCATCTCTTTCACAGCTTCCGTCACGTATTGCCTCTCATTTGCACTGATCATCCTAAGATGACGCAGCTTTGGAGTAAGGAAAGTTGCTACTTTATACAGCATGTCAATTCCATTTGGGACAAGGTGACTTGGTGACAGCAGTGCGTCTAGGCGTTGCGCACACGCAGATGCGATGACACTGAGTAGGGGGTCAGCCTTGGCCACTTCACAATGCTCCCTTAACTTCACGGACCATGGCAGAACAAGCGCAGAACTTAATGCCGTATTGTCAGACTCCAGGTCATTCGTTGCGTCTTGGAAGGGTTTGAGAAACGCCACCAGGGATGCAAGGATCTGTTTATTGATGCAGCTTATTTTGTCATATTGGTTTTTTTCAAGTAGAACTGTTGTGACCTCGTCATACTGCTGTGAGATAGAATCCAGCATGTCCACAGTCGAATTCCATCTCGTCTCCACTGACTGTTTGAAAGACTTCGTCAGCTTGACTTGCAGGCCGGAATGTTTAAAATAGCTGACCAGCTTCTTCACGTCACTAATCAGCTGGCCTGCTTCAGGGACTTCGCTCATCACAGTAGGAGACAGGGCATGCGAGAGAACTGAATTCAGTACATGGGCACTGCAGTTTAGCCTTGTGAATCCTCGTAAGGAGGCTATCATATTCGCTCCTCTGTCTGTCACAAACACAATCTTTTTCCCCAAGACTGAACAATCGATTCCGAAGGCTCTTAAATTCTGAAATAATAAAGCACGAATATTTTCTCCAGTCTTTGAGGTTCCTTCATCAAATGGGGCAGAAAATAGCACTCTAGACTGTAAGTTGTAGTCTGAATTGATGTAATGCAGGGTGGCTGAGAGGAAAGAGGTTTTGCGATATGTTTCAGTCCAGACATCCGTTGTCACAGCACACCCGTATTTCCCAATCGTCTCGTTTATGTCATCAACAAAAGCTCTTCTAAATTTGAGTGCCCTGTCATCTACATGACGTGACACAGTTGTTGGATGGGGCAGAAGATCTCGCACATCGAATTTGCCTATTGTGGCTGCCGTGTCAACTAAGTGTTGGGCAAACTGAGCAAATCCCCGACCAGCGATGCTGTCATACGGGCGGAGGTCCGCAGCAACAAAATCAACACATTTCTCCACGGTCTTTGCCTTCAACGCATCTGTCACTTTTGCATTGTTCCCTCTGAACTCCAACAATTGTTGTCCTTTTAACACAGTACATACATGGCGATTCAGGCCTGATGTACCTGATTTATGGCCGTTGTATGTCAGAACCTTTTGGCACTTATCACAGCAAGCAAAGGGCAGCTGATTTCCCTCTGCGTCGTACACGAGTGAGAATGATTTCCAAATCTCCAATTTCAGGACTCTTGACTTTTTAACGGTAAATGTACCTCTTTTTAAAGCAGCACTTACTTTTGAAGCACTGTGAGATTCAGTAAAGGAGCTCTGCTCTTCTGCCATGATCGGAGATCTCAAACACGGAAGAGGAAAGGAATCGGAAACGTACGAGAGTTATTTATCCTCTCCTGGATCAGAATCAGAATTCTGATGACCAGCTCATTGAAGGTGTCATTGAGGCATCATGTTAGTGTGGGTCACTGGAGGCTGGGTGTGAACGGCGAGTCATTAGAGTGATCAAAGGATTGCCCGTTAGGGTGATCAATGGCAAATTTAAGATGCCATTCCTCACTCAATCTGGTAATCTGAGGTGGTGTTTACATTAGACCGTATCAGCAGATCATCAGATTAACGTTTTTAAAACGATTCGCGTGCACACAGCAACGCCAATACACAGATACGCTAATCACATGACTAATACCGTAAAATACCAAATAATAGCCGAGTTCCAATTAACCGCCGAGTTCCCTTTAACGGCCGGGTGTACGCGTGTGTTGTGACAAATAAAGGCCGGTTCCGAATACTCGCCGGGGTCTAAAAAAAAAAAAAAAAAAAGCGTCCGAACGTTCTATCTAGAATCTTGAGGCCCAGCACTTTTCTGGTGTTTAAACGATTTTGCATTGCATAGTTTTCTACCGAAACAATATGAATGAATGAATGAATGAATGAAATTATTTCTATAATACTGTTTACAACATTTTGTTACGTGATAATAAACATGCCATTTCAATGTTATAATCTTGGTCTACCGTAATATTTCTTGAGGAATGCAACTCCGTTACTTTTGACAGATGTCTTAGCCAATTACGTTTGACATGGGTGTGTGGGATATCACTTACGTCATCGAATGAGGAATACCCCTTTGGGTATACCCAACGAAAGCCAGCGTGTGTGGTGACATTGAGGACTGCGGGTTTCCAAGGTTGGACTGCTGCTTCTGTTAAACGACCTAAATTGCCGAATGCATGCGTCAAAGCACACACTGAGTTTTATTAAAGACCTTATACCATTTCACTTGCCCTTACCCATTCGGATCTGGAAGACGCTTTACAAAAAAGGTGAGAGCGTTCTAACATGCATTTCAGTCTGCTCGCGGCCAATCTAATCCAAGGGGCCTTTTCAACAAGTAATCTGTCGTGCAAGTTGGGCAGAAGCACGCGTCAGGCAGGCAACATGTAGGCCTACAAGTCAGTAACCTATTCAACTAACTTTCATCCGAACTTTAAGTTTTCTACGGGGTCGAGCCACCGTACCAACTCACTCGGGGAATAGGCTCATATCGGCCAAATAGGGAGACGTCTTGGAGAGAAACGTGAGAATGCAAGATGACAGTATGTAGCCACTGCAGGTCACTTATTTTTCAGCATAAGAAAAAACCCTTTGGTTTGACACTTCGCACCCTAATTATGTTGCTTCAACGTCGCGCCCTTCATGCAATTTCAGATTGACAGACATCGCGAAGCGCAAAGGGTGGAGGCTGCATGGGTGAGGGTGAGAGCAAGTGACCATAACTTTGCAGAGTAATTAAATCACAGTGCTGCGCACAGACAATGGTGTGGTTTCTTGATTATTTTGTAAAGCATGCGCTTAACTAGTCATTAACAGGAAAAGGTGTGTGATTTATCCTTTATCCACCCCGACTGTGCCATGCGAAGATGCATTCTGCGTCTTCAAAATTCCCCGAAGTCGGCACCGTGCTATCTGTAATCTAACTCTAAACAAACTGTAAGTTATACTGGTTAAAAGTAGGCCTATCTGAGAATGATTTTTTCCCCCGTTTTGAGGTAGATTTTGGGGAAGGTATTTGTGAAGAAGGAAATAATCGCCTGTTCCAAATAGCCGCCTAGTCTCTAATACGCGCCGGGTCTCTTACGTGATTGAGACAAATAATAGCCCGGGCTATTATTTGGTATTTTACGGTAAGTTGAAATGTGTCAGTGCGGCTCAGCGCTTCCTCCTCAGCGGCTGCGCTCCAAATCACTCCGCCCTGAACAGCGAGTGCCCTCTGGAGGGTGCGCACTCCGGCCCTGCGCAGCTCACAGAGCGCGCGAGTGAAGCGCACGAGCAGTGATTCGGGACTGAGCCGCTGTGTGTGTGATCCCAGTGCATATCGGGCATGCGCGTCACTTACCACTTGCAAGTGGAAGGATGGCAAGCCTAAAGACAATCATAACTACACAATGGGCAGTATTTGCATCTTACCATGAACAACATTAAGAATGACAAAGCAAAGCATTATATTCATACTTTTATACTCTTTAATGAAAAACAAAAAGGTGGTACAAGGCGGAAACAATAGCAGGAAGTGAAGTCCGCGCCGTTTTTCAGCAGTCACGTCACATGACCAACGTGGCATGAACAACGCCAGCGAATCAGGAAGGTGGATGTCACAGTGACGTTGTCCAATGACGACGTCAGCTAGAGCTCAGCACTGCGTTTCCTCGTATCTCAATGTTTACACAGCACCAGATCAGATACGAACTGGGTTGAATACGTGGGCCCTGGCGGATTCAAGTTGTTCCGCCTGTGGAGTCGTTTCCCGGCGTTTTAATGTGAACGGACAGTGCATCCGCGACGAAAACGAGACGGATACGGTCTAATGTAAACACCACCTGACTTTCTCTGCAAATTTAGGCATCTTAAAATGTTTTTTATTAATGCCAAATAAAATATCCAGCACAAATTATATATGATAGACATAAATTAATAATTTATAAATTTTATTTTAAACACGTTTTTAGTTAGCGGGACTGCAGCTCATCACCGCTCCCGCCCGCATATGTGCACTCCCGCTCCCGCCCGCATATGTGCACTCCCGGTCCTGCCCGCAATGAGCTTTCAAAATTTGTCCCGCGCCGCACTGCTTTGCGATGGGTCCCGCGAGTCCTGCGGGACTCCCGCGGGAGTGCAGGGCTCTACTTTGGACTGTGGGGGAAACCGGAGAGAAACGAACATTTGGAACTCTAAAATGTTTTTGTACCTACTCGATAATACAGACATCATAAAATAGAAATCTATAAAAAAAAAGTTTGTATGAAAAAAAAAATAACAGGGTGCCAAAGTCTTTTGCACCGTACTGTATGTCAGTCAGTTTATATGTATCCGGATGATACGCTGTACAATATATGTCACTTTCTTTCCTTTATAAACCTTCTAAACCACTCTGACTAGAGTGTAAACACATTAAACCACATTGTACAGTATTTTCAAAACCGTTTCCCATAAGTCAGTGTTTTTTTTTTTCTCCATTTAGAAACAAAAATGGCAGTCGTGAAATTTCTCATGCTCACACCTATCTCACTGGGCTGCGACAACCTGCGACTAGTTGGAGACACAACAATTGCGATAAAATGTGAATTAGCGACAATTTTCACTTGGAATCACACTGAATTGATATTCGCATATTTTACCGCAATTGTTGTGCCTCCAACTAGTCATAGGCTGTCATAGCCTGGCTTTCCCTCAGCAGGCAGGGAAGTAGAGGAAGCCTCACGGAAACTGACTTGAGAAGGGTTCGGGATTGGCTTTGCGACACCAGCAACGCATTTGCGGCTATTTTGAGAGAAATTTTGTCGCGCTAATTTTTTGAACATGTTCAAAATTTCAGCGACGAAGGAGCGACACTTTGCGACTCATGCGAGGAAATTGAGAAGCCCTGCGAATGTTTCAAGACATTTCTGAAACTCTCTCGCGAATGACGTTCGCAATTTATCGCAAGCTGTCGCAGCCCAGTGAAATACTAGCTTAATTAAAAGCTTACTGCAGAGGAATTTCCCCAAAATATTGATAACTGGGGGATTTATGTTGATTTTATCCTAAATCTTATACTTTTCTGTACATCTTTCTCGAGTGTCCTCACAGTGAATAAATATTTGGAGAAATAAATGCACATTTTTTTGAAAATGCTCCAATATACATTATATTACATAAGGACATTATATTCTGGAGGATGTTACGCATTCTGCCGGTGAATAATGACTCTCAGGCAGATTGACACAAGCAGCTATTTATTTTTATTCATTATGTGCCATTTTCAGTGACGAGCAGCAATCAAATACCAATTAAACGAGTTATTAAGAGCAGGTGAGTGAGTTTCATCTCTATTAATTATGGAAATTGGATATAACATGCCAATCTGCATGATTCAGTCATATTCTGAGCTTACGATGATCATAGATTCCATATTCCAAGTACAGCATGCTCGATGAAGAAGAATATAGTGAACATACAAACACAACAGAATAAATAAATCACATTTATAACAACATCTCGTCACTAAAGTAGTACGCCAATTCCAAAAAAAGTCGGTATGCTGTGTAAACTGTAAATAACGTAAGCCCTATATTTCATTGAAAATAGTACAAAGACAACAAATCAAATATTGAAACTGAGAAATTTTATTGTTTTTTGAAACATATATGCTCATTTTGAATTTGATGTCAGCAACATGTTTCAAAAAAGTTGGGACAGGGGCGTGTTTACCACTGTGTTGCATCACCTCTATTTTTAACAACACTGTAAACGTTTGGGAACTGAGGAGACCAATTGCTGTAGTTTTGAAAGAGAAACCTTGTCCCATTCTTGCCTGATATACAATTTCAGTTGCTCAACAGTTCGGAGTCTCCTTTATCATATTTTGAGCTTCATAATGTGCCAAATGTCTTAAATGGGAGACAGGTCTGGACTGCAGGCAGGCCAGTTTAGCACCTGTACTCTTTTACTACAAAGGCATGCAGTTTTAATATGTACAGAAAGCGGTTTGGCATTGTCTTACTGAAAGAAGGAAGGCTTTCCCTGAAAAAGATTTTGTCTGGATGGCAGCATATTGCTCTGAAACGTGTTTATATCATTCAGCGTTAATGATGCCTTCCCAGATGTACAAGCTACCCATGCCATGTGCACTAATGCACCATCATACCATCACAAATGCTGGCTTTTGAACTGTGCACCGATAACAAGCCGGATGGTCCCTCTCCTCAAGAAGGTTTAAGATTAATGCTCATGCATGGACACACCCAGGGGCGGTCCGACCGGGCAGCCGCCCGGGGCGGCATCGCGGGGGGGTGGGGGGGCGGCATGAGCGCGGGCGCGAAAAAAAAAAAAAAAACGTCCCAAAAAAAAAAGTTGCGCAGGTGACGTCATCATAAGAGGCATCAATACCTGAAGTTGGTCAGTTCTTGTAGCTCAATTGTAATTAAGGGTTTGCAGCAGTGTTATATACACACACACACACACACACACACGTGTAACATGCAGCAAAAGCCATCATGCGTCACGTTTGCTGTGGGCACAAAACCCCGTATAATTTAAATAACAAACCAAATATGGTGCCGCAATGCATAGGACACAAACTCAAGACGCCTCTCAAATGTGCAGACCACATTACATTACATTGAGCAAACGCTTTTGTGTGCGTGCGAGAAAGAGGAGAGAACAGAAAAGCAGAACAATCCAAACAACTTCAAAACGGCTGTACGTTTGATTGTGTGTATGAACCGAATGAATTCCCAAGATTATTGTGGTCGTGGTGGTCAATTGGTCAAGTTGAAATGGTTCAGTCTCACCTCTCGCGTTAGGTGATCACCACTACACACTGACGGTGAGTTTGTGTTGGGGGAAGGCAGGGGGAATCATTCAGGAGGAGGTCGAATGACAAATAAACGGAGTCGTACTCGGAGATAGATCTAATGGATAGGAAAAGGTCAAAGCCATCAGGTGCCCAATTCCGGAAGAAAAGGAAAGAAGAGGAGGAGAAATGAGCAAAAGAAAAAGGTATGCTTTATGAATCAATTTCAGTGAGTGACATGAATTAGTGCCCTAATTAGCCTTATATTATTGATGCTTGCTAAGTCGGACGACCTGGCCTGGCCTGCCCCCCAACATGAAATTAATTTCAGCATAACGATTAGGCTTTGCAACAAAACGTTTCAAGTTATTGCTGTCATTGCCTTGGGTTAACGCTGGGCTCTGTATTAGCCAACAGAATGTTAACAGCTTTACATGGTCGTTTAAACATTTCTCGTCGTGTGTTGTATACTACGTCGCGGACACGGCCCGTTATAAATTTGCTGTTACCAGAATGGCAATGATCAAGTCGTAATGTATTACTTAAGACTCTGTGTAATGTCATAGTAGTGTAGTACTATGGTAGTAAAGTCTTTTTGATGACTAGTACAACGTTCCGCTGGCGGGATTGTGCATATTATGGGGCTACGACAAGTTAAGCACACACACACAAACACTAATGCCTATATCCCAATGTTTATTTCAAATTAAGCAGTTGTGCTTTCTTAAATAGCTGTGGATAGCTGTAATGCGAAGTCATTGAGTCTTTTTGTTTATCTTTGTATTTTTTATTGCACTAGTCATTAAAACTGGAAATTTGTTCTTGAAAATAGCTGTTGTGAGTTTGTGTATGGGGTCGTGTGTGTTCTGGACTGAAGTTAGTGTTTTCTTAGGTGGTGGGTGGGAGGTGGTTGTCGGGTTGGGCAGGGGGGGCGCCAGCAGGGGGTTTCGCCCGGGGAGTAAATCACTCTAGGATCGCCACTGGACACACCCACATTTTTCAGAACAATTTTATCTTTGTAAACCACAAGAAAAAAAACTGTAACATGATGAACTGTCCCAACTCTCCCCATCTGGCCATTTGGGGGGGACCCTTAAATGTTTTATTTTCCCCAGAATTCGGGAAAGACACTCAATTCACCAGCGTATCAGGGGCTTCAAAGTTTGGGAGAATAGCAGGGTACAAATAATTTACAGCAGGGTGCAAAATGGTAAAATGTCTGCCAGCGGCAGACATAATGCACTGGATGGATGGATGGATGGATGGATGGATGGATGGATATGCAAGTATGAATTTTTCATGGGGCGGGATGGTTTGGAACAGGCCATCTAAAATTGGGATAACATTTACCCGGGACGGGTATTTGAGGCGGGTCGTCTAGCTTAAGCTTGATTAGCGTTGTTACGCACGCCAGTGTTTCCCACAGAAATTTTGGAGACTATAGAGGCAAGCCATGGGGGAGGCGCGAGGGTTGTTTAAAATTGAGTGATATGTTAAATATTAAGTTATTACTGAAAAACTATTGATTAAAAAAACAGACACTGAGAAATGGTCCTATAAACAACTTTACCAATATAAAAGATTACCAGGACTACAAAAATGCAGAAAAATAGGCTTTACTCATCCAAATGCACCTGTTGGTTCAAAAGTTAAAGTGCAGAGAACCTCACAGCACAACATGAAGTTACCTTAAAATATAATATAAATGCCTCAGCTTTCATGTAAGAAAAAAAAACTATTAATACTAGTACTGTGTGCAGGCAGTCTCTCCTGAAGACTAAACAATAATTATAAACTAATAAAATAAATGGCTCAGGCTTCATAGAAGAAAAAAAACAATTTGAACAGAATCTCACAGTATGATGCTGAAGTAAAAAATATGTTGCCAGATACTGCTGACGTTTTACAGCCCAAAATATGTTCAAAACCCGCCAAAATGCACTTAAAACTGCCCATATTGGGCGGGAAACCCCCCAATCTGGCAACACAGGCGGCAGTAATGGCTGCACTCATGTCGAGGATGCAAACACAGTTGACGCGGCAACGGACATACATGACATAGTGGATGTAATTTACGTTCACATCTTTTTTTTGCTGTCAGAAATATTTAATATTAAATTTTGTGACTCGACTGACAATAGCCGGCGGCATAACAAGCCATAGCCGGCGATTTGCCGCCGGTGACCGGCTACTTTTGAGACCGCTGGCGTATATTACACCATAGACTAGAGGTGGAGGTGCAGTAGAAAATACAAGTTTTGGTTGATAAAATATTGAACTATACAAACCTTACTGCAGTGTCCAGCTTCATGGCTCCAAAGGAAGTCGGTTACTCTAAGGGGCAACATCGAACTTCTAATGGAATCTAAAACCTGATTGGTTGAAATTAATTTATGGGAATACATACTGTCCCAAGTCTCCTCCATCCCAAGTCTCCCCGCTCTCCCCTATTTTAATGAGCCAAAGCTTAAAGAAACCATAATAACCAGGTCTCCAGGTCGCTTTGGTGATTTTACTCTGCTCTTAATCAGGGCTTTGAACCGATTCAAGGAACGAAAACCAGGAACTTTTTCTATTTCACATGGAACAGAAACGAAACCAGAAACTATTATTTTTTATGTTCCGGTTCAGAAACGCTTATTAAAAATAATGGTAACCGGTTAATACCGGTTTTTATTTCGTTCCTCAAAGTTTCCGTAGCCTACAAATAAAAAAGTCATTCTTCTCCTGCGCAAGTTTCTATGACCCGCTGGGGTTCACTTCCTGTGTGACGTTCGCTGACTGAATGGAGAGAGCGGGAGGGTGGACTACTATCACGTCTCCACATCTTAAATAAGAGGTAAATATTGCAGTCTATCGTTATTCAAAAACGTCAATTTCAAACACGATATCAATATATTTGTCCACGTTAATGAGAGGCTCGCGAACCTTAAATGACGTTAACCTCTGTTAGCCTATCAATGCATACAGGGTAGGGTTGGGCGGTATTACGGTAAGAAGGTATCCCGAGGTATCCAAAAGTACCAACGGTATCGGTCTCATTACCGTCATTTTAAAAAAAATATATAATATCTAAATAAATATGGAGTACATGAGGTCATAATATAAAATAATAAATTGAAGATCATCCCGAATAACTGTGTGATCGTATTTTCACTAATTCTATCAATTTCCTAAAGAAGTTCTCATCGCGTGCAGGGTTGTTTATGTCGTTACCATGGCAACCCTGCGTGACATTTGGAGTCTGACAGAAAGCTTCGCAAGAGCCTGAGCCTGGGGTTGTCATGGCTCAGATGGCTAAGGCACCGTACCATAAATCCGGGGACCCGGGTTCGATTCCGACTCGAGGTTATTTCCCGATCCCGTCTCTCTCTCCCCCGCTCATTTCCTGTCTCTTATCTAAAAAAAAAAAAGAGACTGAGACCGCGGTTGAAAGATGGCAAGTCAAGATAACGAGTTAGTGGCAAAAAAAAAAATACAGCATCGGCAGTGTGGCAGTATTTTGGTTTCAAACCAAACGAAAAATCTAATATGTCCCCTAAGGCACACCATAGCCTGGGGTACTCCACTTCCACGAGATCTCTCCAATGAGTTGTGTTTTGAGTAGGTTACATGAGTAACAACAAGGTAAAATAATATAACGTATGACATTTGGGATGTGGGTAATAAACGTTTGAAATGTCATCTACTGAAGAAACGGAAGAAAACATCGTAGCGTAAACTGTTCGGTTTCTGGTGGGAATTAGCAATGCGCTTGCTATCTTTGTTGGGTGTGTTAAACCGTATGGATTTAAGTGGAATAATTGTAAGGAGTTATGTGATCAAGACAGCGTTTTAAGCAAGGTAAGGCCATTTGATTATTAATTTCCCCGCCATGGCATGACGTGGGCCCATATGATTTTGCCTTGTGCAGCTATCGCGCATTTGAATTAGGTTCGCCTCATTTGCGCTGAAGAATATGGTTTATCGCGCAGTCTAAACGGACTTGGGTGTTGGTTGATTCTTTTTCTTTTTTTTATTTCCCATGCTTGAAAGGGTATGATCCTGCTCATCGTGTACTTTTTTTTGATGGAGTAGGTGAAATAGTGCTGCAAATGGCGTTTCAACGCAGACATGTGTAAACGACAGTTGAATGCTATTTTCAAGATGAAGGAAGAGTTGCGTGATGCTTTGAAATATCTCTTAATCCATTCATCAATGCACAAAATTCGCTTTGCTGCTTAATCCATACCACAATGCACACAATTCGCTATGCTGCTTTTAAATAGTACATTTGAGGCATAGGCGCACGTTACACAGTAGGCCGAAACAAAATTTTATTTTTTTCTCGGTAATACCGTATACCCCGGGAAAACACAGAGACAGTTTAAAGGTATCAAAATTTGGATACCGCCCAACCCTAATACAGGGCTTTCCACTAAGGCTCATACTAGCCAGCCATGACAAATAAGTAGCCAGCCGGGGGGGGGGGGTTGTTAAACACAAAAACTCCGCCGAGTGCGCGCACGCCGCATGTCGGGGCCGCGGATCAACGAAGTCTGCAGGGAATTTGTGGTTATTAATCGGTACAAACAGCGCGAATCACAACTTAAATGAGTGCGGTTCAGTTTGACATTGTCAGTCCGTTAGATAAACATTTAATTTTATTAAAATCGAAAATTAATATTTAGAGCCTGTGGGCTACAAAAATAATAGTCATTAAAGTAGCCGGCTGGACTTAATTGTGTGCCGGCTGTATGGCCGGCAGCTGGCACTTGTGGAAAGCCCCGACTAGCCTTTGGTAACACACTAAACGCATTCTCTTTCATTTTTGGCACTTTTTCTGTTTGTGTAGATGGGAAGACATACTGAGAATCCAAATCGCCAACATTTGAAATAATAATAATAGTTTTGAATTATTTCTTGTCTTATTTAATGAAGGTTGTAATAGAATTAGCCTACATTTGGCTTAAGCTGGATGAGACAGAGATATAATTTTATAGCCATTTGTTAAACAGCTGACAGGGAACGTAATTAACCGTTCCGGGAACGACATTTTTTTGTTCTAACCGGTTCGGGAACTTCTATTTAATGGTGGAACCCAAAACCGGAAACGTTAAAATTCTGTTTCTGTTCGGAACGAACCAACAAGAAAAAAATTCTGGTTCAAAGCCCTGCTCTTAATACACCTGTGTGTGTGTGTGTGTGTGTGTGTGTAAATGAGTGTGAGTGAGTGAGTGTGTGTGTGTGTGTGTGTGTGTGTGTGTGTATGTGAAAGTGAGTGAATGTATGGTGTACGAGTGTGTGTGTGTGTGTGTGTGTGTGTGTGTGTGTGTAAATGAGTGTGAGTGTGTGTGTGTAAATGAGTGTGTAAGTGACTGAATGAGTGTGTGTGTAAATGAGTGTGTAAGTGACTGACTGAGTGAGTGTGTAAATGAGTGTAAGTGACTGACTGAGTGTGTGTGTAAATGAGTGTGTAAGTGACTGACTGAGTGAGTGTGTAAATGAGTGTGTAAGTGACTGACTGAGTGTGTAAATGAGTGTGTAAGTGACTGACTGAGTGAGTGTGTAAATGAGTGTGTAAGTGACTGACTGAGTGTGTGTGTAAATGAGTGTGTAAGTGACTGACTGAGTGAGTGTGTAAATGAGTGTGTAAGTGACTGACTGAGTGAGTGTGTAAATGAGTGTGTAAGTGACTGAATGAGTGTGTGTGTGTGTAAATGAGTGTGTAAGTGACTGAATGAGTGTGTGTGTGTGTGTGTGTGTGTGTGTGTGTAAATGAGTGTGTAAGTGACTGACTGAGTGAGTGTGTAAATGAGTGTGTAAGTGACTGAATGAGTGTGTGTGTGTAAATGAGTGTGTAAGTGACTGACTG